>NC_142930.1:101404460-101414460 GCF_046866305.1 Octopus bimaculoides | reverse complement strand
ACTAAATAAGTCAAAACTACCCAAAAATACCAAAAAATTATTATTTTTTGGTAGTTTTGACTTATTTAGTCCCTCTAAGCGTGAGGCATTACTATATAGTAATGCCCTTATATAAATTATATATATATATATATATATATATATATATATATATATATATATATATATGTATATTCATATACAAATATATACATACATACATATATATATATATATATATATATATATATATATATATATATATATATATATATAGATATATATATATATATATATATACACATACATACACACACACACACACACACATATATATATATATATATATATATATATATATATGTATGTGTATGTGTGTGTGTGCGTGTTTATATTATATGTTTGACATATTTATGACGCATATTCGTTATATATATATATATATATATATATATACATATATACGATGGGCTTCTTTCAGTTTCCGTCTACCAAATCCACTCACAAGGCTTTGGTCGGCCCGAGGCAATAGTAGGAGACACTTGCCCAAAGTGCCACGCAGTGGGACTGGACCCGGAAACATGTGGTTGGTAAGCGAGCTACTTACCACACAGCCACTCCTGCGCATATATATATATATATATATATATATATATATATATATATATATATATATATATATATATATATATATATATATATATAATATACATGTTATAAATAGATTTCATGTATATATGTGTGTATGTTCTTTTATTCTTTTTTTCTTTTACTTGTTCCAGTCATTTGACTGCGGCCATGCTGGAGCACCGCCTTTAGTCGAACAAATCGACCCCAGGACTTATTCTTTGTAAGCCTAATACTTATTCTGTCGGTGTCTTTTGCCGAACCGTTAAGTTATGGGGACGTAAACACACCAGCATTGTTTGTCAAGTGATGTTGGCGGGACAAACACACACACAAATACACACACACACAAACGCACACACACACACACACACACATATATATATATATACGACGGACTTCTTTCAATTTCTGTGTACCAAATCCACTCACAAGGCTTTGGTCGGCCCGAGGCTATAGTAGAAGACGCTTACCCAAGTGCTACGCAGTGGGACTGAACCCGGAACCACATGTGTATATTTCTGCTATATATTTCATATACACATTTTGTATATACACTAAATATATGTTAAATATATTTTTATAAATTATATATAAAACTTATACTTATATTACGCACTATGCAAATAAAGAGAAGCACCAACATACACATGTATTATACACACACACACACTCACAAACACACACATACACTCTAACACACACGCATACTCGCATAAACTGCACACCCGCGCAAACCTACACATACATAATAAATGTTAAATGAAAGTGTTTTTTTACAAGAATTTTCCATGGCCAGATAACTGAAGAGATGTTAGCGTGGGCCCCCGACCCGGCATCCGAAATTTGGAGTCCTATCATGCCTACCGAATAAGTGTCACATATTTTTACAGATAAATTCCTCTATTTACATAATATCGAGGTCTCTTTCTTTCTTTTGTTGTCCTTCCTATGTATATATATATATATTATATATCTATATATATATATATATATATATATATATATATATATATATAAATATATATATATATATATATATATACATATCTCTCTCTCTCTCTCTCTATATATATATATATATACAAATTAAAAGGGTAAAGGTTTATCAATTTATTAATTTATTAATAAATCAACAATTCATAATTGCTGATCCCTTAATTATGTTTATATATATATATATATATATATATATATATATATATATATATACGCCTACTACATCGATTATTCTATGAAAAACATACCTATACCATCAAGGGAACCATACTCTAAGAAACTTTCGGAGAAAATGACAAGGTCATTTTCATAGAATTTTTCAATGGCCAGGTAACTGAAGTGATGGCGGCGTGGGTTTCCGCCCCGGCATCCAAAACTCGGAGTTTTATCATGGCTACCGAATAATTGTCACATATTTTTACAGATAAATTCCTCTATTTACATAATATCGAGGTCTCTTTCTTTCTTTTGTTGTCTTTCCTATCAATATATGTATATACATGCATATATATATATATATAATATAATATAATATAAATAATATATATATATATATATATATATATATATATATATATATATATATATATATATATATATATAATATAATATAAATAATATATATATATATATATATATATATATATATATATAATATAATATAATATAAAAATAATATATATATATATATATATATATATATATATATATATATATATATATATATATATATATATATATATATATATATACATATTATTTAACTGAACGTCGCGCATCCATTTCCAAGTAAGTTTATATATATATATATATATATATATATATATATATATATGTATGGGTGTGTGTGTGTGTGTGTTTCTACTACTTGAAGCTTACAAACTTCTTACACTTCGGATCTAAGGATCGTATTCACACACACACACACACACACATACACACACACACACACACACACACACATACACACACACACACACACAGATGTATGTATATATAGCGGGAGAGAAAGTGAGTGAGAGAGGAAGAGAGAGAGAGAGATTAAGACAAAGGTAGATAAATATGTATATATGGACACCTGTATACACATTATATATTTTCTTATGATTGTAAAATCTGTCTAGAAATGAACCAATATTCAATGAATCATCTAAATGCTACAATGAAACCTTTCATCGAAGCGGTTTTAAGAAAAATATCTCTATCTATAACATTGATCCTACAAGTAGAACTAAGAAGTTCAATAATAGAAGAAATATCTCATAGTAAAGTACACAGTGTAACATAGAAGTATACAATGTCTTAACTAAATTTTTCTTTACTTTGTTTGCAACATTCTGAGAAAGTATATTCATAAGCCTTGCAGCTAAGCAATTTCAGTTCCACACATTTCTCTAGAAACATCGCAAAATGACCTGTTGCTTAATTTGCTAGTTATTAAAGAATTTAATACGTCACAGACCCTAAGACGGTATATCACTGTTAAACTTATTCAAACAACATAATTGATATTGAGACGTATTAAAGTATACGCAGATAGACAAATTCATATATATATATATATATATATATATATATATATATATATATATATATAGATAGATATAGGAGTGGCTGTGTGGTAAGTAGCTTGCTTACGAACCACATGGTTCCGGGTTGAGTCCCACTGCGTGGCACCTTGGGCAAGTGTCTTCTACTATAGCCTCGGGCCGACCAAAGCCTTGTGAGTGGATTTGGTAGACGGAAACTGAAAGAAGCCCGTCGTATATATGTATATATATATGTGTGTGTATATGTTGTGTATCTGTGTTTGTCCCCCCAACATCGCTTGACAACCGATGCTGGTGTGCTTAGGTCCCCGTAACTTAGCGGTTCGGCAAAAAGAGACCGATAGAATAAGTACTAGGCTTACAAAGAATAAGTCCTGGGGTCGATTTGATTCGACTAAAGGCGGTGCTCCAGCATGGCCACAGTCAAATGACTGAAACAAGTAAAAGAATAAAAGAATATACTATATCAACTATGCTATATGCTGTATCAACTTTCGCTCCAACATAAATTTCCGGATTATCCCCACAAGGATTACTTTACACGGATTTCTACACGGATATTTACTACTGGAATGAAACTACACTTCAAGATGTGATATATTGGGGAGAAAAAGTTAAAAGCTAGAATAAATGACTAGGGATTACAGGGAAAAATGGGGAAAAGGTCGAAAGAAGTTTGGCTCGAAATGATCGGGTGAAGTTTTAGATTGGACAATAACTAAATTTCAGCAGGACCAACGTTGACGATTGGGCAAAGTTTTAACTCGAAAAATTTACGCAAATGTAAAATTATTGATGCTCTCTTATATTTTCCTTTTTCTGCGATCTTACTTTAGGGTGAAATCCCAACAGCCCTCCACATTTGCTAGCTAAAATCTGCTTGGAGGGCGTTCTTTTCTGTTAGTACATTACATACATAATACATGCATATCACACACACTTGCGCATAAACCTTAGTACACATAGTCGGAAAGTGAACATATCTATGATTACACAAAGGAAAGAAGGGAAAAGAGAAACAGGGAGTGGGATATATATAGTGAGAGATAGATAGATAGATAGATAGATAGATAGATAGATAGATAGATAGATAGATAGATAGATAGATAGATAGATAGATAGTCATGCAGACAGACACAGAAGCACGTGCACAGAGCAATTGCACACATACGTGCGCGCGCACAAATATGGATTTATTTAAGTGAACACAGATAAATACCAGAAGCGAATATGATTGAAAAGTGTTCTATAAATACGAAGGAATTCACCTCGTAAATCTCGTTGTTGGGAATCTGGTAAACATTGTTAGCAGAAGAATTTCCAACTCTACCTACCTTGCGAAAAAAAAAAGCGTCTTTGAGGTCAGTGGGTTCAAAGACAAAATAATTATAATCCCAGACGGTCATCATCAAGAAGAAAAAAGTAAACGGTTCATTGCTATACGTTAAGACATTTCTCAGATTGCTATACGTTAAGACATTTCTCAGATTGCTATACGTTAAGACATTTCTCAGATTGCTATACGTTAAGACATTTCTCAGATAAACAGATAACCATTTCTCGATGACCTATAGATGTAGGCATACTATGAAGATTGTATCTCATAATCCAATCCTTCCCTCTGATGGTGGATGCTCAGGAAGAAGCATTACAACGGTCTCAATGAATACGCCACGCAACACTGATGAAGCAGAAGCGAAATCTATAGGAGCAAAGCACAGTGCCGACCTAGAATGCTACATCAGTTTAATGGACGATCATTCAAGAAAAGGTTTTTTAAATCACACCTATTCTTTCATATAAATCGAGACGACAAAGCTAGCTAACGATGCCTAGCAACGGAAAAGCACGACATAAGACATTAGCTGTAAAATCTCTGGCAAAACAGACTATTTCCGTTCATTAATCTGCCTCATTTTTTAAATATTTTCTTTCTTTTCCTTGAATAGACACATAAACATACCGAACGATCGAAAAAAATGAATTTTGATAGAGTTCAGCGAAAGAGTGAAGGCAAAGGGAAATAAGCAAGAGTATGTATGAGACGAAATCATGGTCTCGCAAATTTCATATTTTTTCTTATGAAAGTCGGCTTTCTCACGTTCTATATTATGACCCAAAACCACACACACTCACACAAACAACTATGTACATATATATATATATATATATATATATATATATATATATATATAAGTGCACAAATTCTGTTCTTAATATTTTTATTAACGAAGTAAAATTATAACAATGATTGACAATTATACTATCTAGTATAAATAGACGCTTTAAACAATTTCTGTTGTGTTTCTTCTCTTTTTGTTTGGTATACACTAATTATTAAAGTGATATATGTTTTATTTATTGCAATTTGAACGTTATTATATATACATACATACACACATACATACATACATACATACATACATACATACATATATATATATATATATATATATATATATATATATATCAGCTCAATTTGGGTATGAACCTTGTAGTTTGTTTTATAAACCTCGTCAACAGATAATTGGCTATCAGTCACAGTTTCACAACGAAAGTAGATCGTATTAATGAAGTGACATTCGGAAACTCATGAATATCTATATATATAAAACAATGTGAAAACAGGAGAGAGCAAACACACTTTGTGACATAGTACTAAAATAATTTCATCTTTATTTTACCAGTAGATAATTGACGAAATATTATCTATCTATATATATATAAAATTGAGAATGTATGTCTGTGTGTCTGTGAGAATTCCTAAAACTCCGGAAGTACACAACCAATTTCATTCAAATTTTACACAAACCTTACTTAGGGTCCCGGTTGTGTTTTAGTCAAAAAAAAATTTTAACTTCTTGCATACTTCCAGCCCACAGCAATATTATATCTCTTCCACTATTTAAGTATTACGTGTCAAAAGTGAAACAAAAACACTCATGTCATTCGAACCGGACTCGCAAAAACATTGTCCCCTTACATCTAATTTTCATTTAAGTACCACGACAGGCAAATAAAAATTACTTGTGATATAATAAATACGTTATATTCATTATATAGCATCTGCAACATTGCAACATTTCAGTAACATTGGCAAATAAAAACTCCTGAGGTATGAGCGCAGAGTGTTCGCTAAATTCAATCATATTTCACAGAATATATGCTTCATCACATTCAAAAAATATAAACAAACTCCTCTAGATAGATTCGGTAAGTATCTGCTAGTAAAGGGAAGATGAAACAATAAAACGTTTCCTCAATCCAGTTTCTCCTGTTTACGCATTGTTTTATACGCACACAAGCGCGCGAGCTCAAGATTCGTTAGAATCTGGGTATTTCAACGTGTAGGACGACAGGAAAGGTAGAGTACTAGGCTTGTAATGTTCAATTGTTGTTAGCAAGCAGAATTCTGAAAGTATGCGCGTGCATATCTGCATTTCAATCCAAGTTTAGTACCTGCCTAACTTTGTTTAAAATCACGTGAAGATAGCAGATTTTAGTCATGATATAAATTAAGTATTCATCAATAATATGTTGCTGAAACAGGTGTTGTGAACTTTAAACTCCATGTGTGTGTGTGTGTGTGTGTGTGTGTGTGTGTGTGTATGTGTGTGTGTGTGTGTGTGTGTGTATGTATGTGTGTGTGTTTGTGTAGGTCGAAGAATAACCGAGAAATTGAACATCAAGGAATTAATTATACTCACATTGTGTCCAAACATTCTTCAAATTGTATCGACCCATTGTCTGATGCTCATAAAAATATGATTGAGCACACTCGATAAATCTGAACAACTTTCAAAATAGTGTTTGAGCTTCAAACAAACACATAGATGTACATATGCGGCGTAAATACTTTAATATGATTGAATTAGTTTATGCAGCCATATTGTAAATTGTTATCATTTGAACCTAATACATATATAACACTTATTACCCTACCATTTTTGTTCATAATTATTTTTGCCGCTGTTATTTCTAGCTAACAATTGAAGAGTCTTTTGTTTACATAATATCCATTTGTAGCAATTTTAATTATTTCCTCCTAATTCTTTTTTCCTGTGGCCCTAATGGCTCATACATACATACATACATACATACATACATACATACATATACAGAGAGGGAGAATGATTGTCTTGTAATTAGCCTATAAACATCGGAGTTATAATTTTCATGACACTTGATATACATTTATATATAGATATATAAACTGTTCATGGAGCAAGTGATACTCAGGCCAACCAGGGGTAACAACATATTGGACCTGTGCTTCACAAATAATGTGGACCTTATCCATAATGTGAAGGTGACATCAACGGCACTCTCAGATCACAACTAACTATGTGTGGTCCTGCGCGAACTATTGTATCTACCCTATCAGGAGAACTCAAGCCTTATCCAACCTGAATTCCCATAAGGCAAAATGGGAATCGATCCGCAAAAAGATCCATCAACGAAACTGGTCCAATATTCTGTGTATGCAAGACATTGATTTGAAACTCAGCCAGTTTATGTTAACAGTGCAAGCTATATGCACTAAATATATCCCAGAAAGAAAGGCCAGCACACTACCAAACAAGATTCATAGGGACAGAAAAATCCTCATGAGACGCAGGTCAAAGATCTCAAAGCGGCTGAATAGGCAACTGAAGGATAACGAGAAGTCTATCTTAACACGGAAGGGGAAAGAGCAGAGCGAGAGAAAAGGGCTGTGGAAAGCATAAAAACAAGTCCCAAAGCTTTCTATAAATTCGCAAAGGAAACAGCCACAATACAATATAAAATAGGACCATTGTTCCAAGGGAATGGCTCACTGACGACGGACCCAAGAAGGATAAGTGGAATACTCAGTGAACAGTTTAAAAGTGTCTTCCCTTTCCACCTTGGACACATGCAGATCAAAAATTCGGCTGAATTCTTTGATATTGCAGCTTTAAAAAGGGAGGAAACAGATGTAACAGCGGCCATAGATGAAATGAGCTCATGCTCCGCCACTGGTCCTGATGGCTTCTCGGCTATTCTCCTAAAGTCATGTAAGTAGGCTTTAGCGAAACCGCTTCAGATACTTTTCCAAAGTTTCCTTGCAAGTGGTATACTTCCTAAAAAGCAGAAAGAAGGCATTATATGCCCTATCCACAAAGGTGGAAGTAGAGTAGAGGCCAAAAACTACAGGCCAATCTCTCTGACTTCGCATATCAGTAAAGTCATAGAGCGAATCATCAGAAAGAAATTGATAATGTTCCTAGAAGAAAATGACCTACTGAACAACACACAGCATAGCTTCCGTCCAGGAAGAAGCTATCTCACAAGCTCCTACAGCACTATGGCTGGCTTTTGAAATAGCTGCCTGACCTTTCAGATGTCAGTGTGATATACCTTGACTTCGCAAAGGCACTTGATAAGGTAGGTCGCGGCATGATAAGTCATAAGCTTCGAGATCCTGACATTGCTGGTAAACTGGGAGAGTGGCTTCCTTAAAAACACAAGTCAGGTAGTTGTAGCCAATGGTGCCCTTTCTGAGAAAACTCAAACCCTAAGTGGTGTCCCCCAGGGAACTGTTCTGAGGCCATTACTGTTCATAATAGTCCTCTTAGACATGCCTACGGCCACTCGGACTGCTACTGTCACTATCTATGCCGATGATACAAAATTATCACAGGCAATAAAAAACCAAGATGATGTCACAAGCTTACAGCGGCACCTAAATTCAATATACAAGTGGGCCGAAATAAACAACATGCAGTTTAATGCTAGAAAATTTCAAGCACCGGAACTATCAACTCGCAAATACAGTACAATCTACATATACAGGACCCGAAGGCACTACAATCCTAGAGTCACAGGCAGTGAAAGACTTGGGGATCAGCATATGCAATGACGCACCATTTCATATGCACAGGAGCAAGATGGCAGCAAAGTGCATACAACTGGAAGGATGGATACTGAGGTCCCTCAAGACAAGTGACCAAGAAACTATGTTGAGCCTTTGGAGAACCTTTGTTCTCATCCGCCTTGACTACTGCTCCCAGTTATGGTCACCACATATGGCCAAACTAACATCAGAGCTTGAAGCAGTTCAACACTAAAAAGATTGAAACAGTGCAGTGGATGAGTTACAGAGAAAGGCTGAGAAAACTACAGTTTTACTCCCTAGAGCGAAGGCGTGAGAGATATGTCATAATATACATATGGAAAATTCTAGAAAGACTAGTACCTAACTTTGGCATTGAGTGTTAAAAAAACGCCAGAACTGGCCGCCAAAGATACCAACCACGCTATCAAAATTCAGGACCAGGTACTGCAATAGTCTAGGGTTCAAAAGCCCACAGCTCTTCAATGCCCTGCCACAAAAATTAAGAAATTTGCATAAGGTGGAAGTAGATGTCTTCAAAAAGGAACTAGACATCGTCCACTCCACAATACCGGATAAAACAACAGCCCAACACGAGGTACAGACGAGGGCAGCGGAATCAAACTGCCTTATACACCAAATGTACCAACAGCTGGGACAAAGGCAGATACAGGAGTGGTGATGTGAAACACCTAGACTGATGAAGTCAGAAAGACTATGGTGGTGCTCCAGCATGACCGCGTCCGTATGGCTGAAACGAGTAAAGGAGTAAAAGAGTATATATATACTTGATACACACACACACACATATATATATACTTGATATACATATATATATATATATATATATCTAAAACAAATAATAAATGAATATATGCATATATACGTGCAGGTATGTGCATACCTACGTCAGCTTTGCTCTTCTCTCTCCCCATCTCTCTCTCTCTCTCTCTCTCTCTCTCTCTCTCTCTCTCTCTCTCTCTCTCGCTCT
>NC_142930.1:101376960-101399460 GCF_046866305.1 Octopus bimaculoides | reverse complement strand
CACTGATGTCCTGGAAATAATTGTTAATCCCTGGATAGATAGTGTATACAATGGAAGGCCGTATGTGTTTTAGTAAGACTCTGTACTATCACACGTGGCTCTAGTAACACCGGAATGGATGGCTGAAAATTTTTATGATCACATAACTCCTAACATTTGGCCTTCTAATTCCCCAGATCTAAATACATTGGACTATAACATGTGGAGTGTTGAGAGAGAGAGAGAGAGAGAGAGAGAGGGGGGGGTCAATGAACATGTCCATAACACCAAAGATCCTTTGAAAGCTGCGATAGTCAGAGTAATGTCCAAAATGAATCAGGACTACTTTATTTGAGCATGTAGATGATTTCGATCTCATACAGAAGCAGTTGTTGAAGCTGGAGGTGGCTTTATTGAATAACATTATAGAAAAGAAGGTTTATTTTTATCCTCACAGCATTTTTTAATAAATAAAGTTATTGTCTGTTATTATATATCTGTTTTTTTTTTTATAAACTTAAATTTGTCCTCAAATATCTTACGCACCCTGTATATATAGTTCGAGATCGAATTCATAAAAAGAATTATATGTATATATATATATATATATATCTTGTTTCAGTCATTTGGCTGCTGCTATGCTGGGGCATTGCCTTTGAAATGTTTAGTCGAACAATTCGAACATAGCACTTATTTTTTTAAGACCCTGCCATTAATTCTATCGGTTCCCTTTTACCGAACCACTCGATTATCAAGATGTAGGCAACTTCGGAATTATACTTTTGCTACAATGGCCAGCATTAGAAGAGTATTACATACATTAGTTATCCATCAAATTCGAGAATGAGTAAAATCAGAGAAAAATTATTGAAACACAAAAATTCAAATATGAACGTGGAAAGTATTTATTCTAGTTTAGAGAAAATGACGTAATCAGCTTTCGCTGTTGTAACTCTTAGGAGAAAGAAAAGGAAGTAGAAGTTGAAAGGAAGATAATAGTTAGGCGAACATTAGTTTTGTGTTCATGCTTCGACGCATATATACATACATAAAGGTATACATATACGCACATATACATATGCGCTCACACGCGCACATCCAAGTATATGGACATATATACATACAACTAGATACATGCGCATACGCACATGTATGGACGAATATACAATTTTATATGTAAAGGAACTCGTATACGCAGGAACACACGTGTATATGTACATAAATATACGTACATAGAATATATATATTTGTATCTTTATATGCTTCGTGAATATAAATGTACTTAACTATGTACGTACATAGCGCGAGAGACCTAAGCTTTTGGAAAGAATAAACCATATCAAAAGCTTGGCATGGAATTTGGCATGGTATTCACCAAGTACCTGCAGCATTAAAGGCAGAAAACATAGGGAACAACTGAACTCATCAACCACATTACGGTCAACTGGTAAAGAAATTTTTCTAAATATTATCTTCTTATAATGCATGATACGGTGGCTAGAACAGTTTGAAGCAAGGTAAGACAAAAGTAAGTACCAACAAACGAATTGAGATCGAAATCTCAAAAGAATATATAGGTGGAACTTAAAAATTAAAACAGCCACAAAGTTAAAACAACCGGCCATATATTGTTGTATGGGATTACAAAAAAAAATATGCCCTGTTGTGGAATCAACAGCTCTCTGGGTACCAATGTGGCCAGTGCAAGTAAAAGAAAACGTTTATAGTAACTTGATAAGGACTATGCAAATCCAGTACTAAAGGTACGCCTTTATTTTCATGCTTATTATTATCTGAGGAACAGGGCATGTACCAACCTGCCTGCGGCAAAGTATGGCGGAACATGGGCTCTTGAGGAAAGAAAGCAGCTCCTTCATTTATATGCTACAAATGACCACGATATTTGACGCCATAAAAACCTTTAAGACATTCTTAAAATTTAAAGTATGGTGAAAAAGACAAACAAGACGCTTTCCCTCATAACCTTGCTATCAAGAAAGATGGCCGATCAAAATTAACTCTAAATTAAAATGAGGAAAGGAACACACACACACACACACATGTACATGTATATATACATGTGTATAAATATATACGCATAGACCTCACTACATGTATATACATCTGCATATATAAACACAAACGCACATATATAGATACACATAGATGAAAATAATTATAGTGATTAATGATGCTGATGTGTATTTATGCATGTATATTTATACAGACGTTTATAATTATATTCATAGATAACTGATACAGATATGTAAAGTATATGTACATAATTATAAACATGTATACCTATATATATACACACACACACGCACACACACATACATACATACATACATACATACATACATACATACATACATACATACATACATATATATGTACTCCCACGAACGTTATATTTATATTTAGAGATCTTGGTATAGATACAAATATGGCTACAAATAGATAGCTTTGAATGTATGGCACAGATAATTAATTTTTGGAATATACGCATATTAATTAGACGCATTTTTAACTGGAACTCACATTCCAATATAGACTTCTCTATATAGACCCGTAAACAAACGTAGGCTCAGATTAACATATAAATACAATACCACACACAAGTACGCATACGAGCACATCCTCCATCCATACATCGATCATCCATATAATAAATTCATCAGTATACATATCCATCCATCTATCCATGTCTCCGTCTTTGCAACAATGCTCATTTATATGTATGTGTATATGTGTGATGTAGATCCGTTTGTTTCATTTATATACGTCTGTGTACTTATGTCTATGTTACAAACACACACATATGGCCGTTGTATGTATGTATGTATGTATGTATGTATGTATATATATATATATATATATATATATATATATATATATATATATATATATATATATATATTTATATATATATCGAACATTTTAACTTAATGAACCAACTTCGTGTGTTACTCTTTGAACAACCTTCACTTAAAAACGAAATTGAAGACATAATTGCATCCTTTAGCATAATGAAACAATGTTATAGAAATCTATAAATTTATGCAACAAAACAGAAATAAGAAGATTCCTCCTGGTTTATATAACCTCTCGGTAATTGTTAATTTTTTAGGTAAGAATAAGCCAACATTTCAGAAAAAAGTAATTTTGTCATTTTATGATAATTTTATTTCTACAGTTTAAATATCTACAAGGTAATAAATGTCTATAACTATATAGTGGTCTTGTTGTTTAGTTCGAGATGAATTTTAATCAAGCCAACCTACGATCAAAGGTATTCTAACCGTGACCGTCTCATCTACCACTCTAAAAAAAAGTGAAAAAAAAATATTTAATAACGTGGCTTCATCGTTTTTGATCATATTTTTGCTCGATTGAACTAATCTGAAGTTAAACAATAGCAACAACAAGTAGAGTGCTTGTTTGGGGGAGATTTGGTTGCTAATTCCAGTGCGTCATTCGATCACATATAGGCTTCGTCCATTGGCTGCAGTTTGGTAACATTTTTATATCTATTAGGTCGGTGATTTTTGGTAAAGTTAATGAAAATGACGCTTCACGCCTGTTTTCGATCTGTACTGGATGTCGGCCAGTTGATGAGTATTTTTACTATTGTTTTTATGAACATTGATGAAATATGCTGGTTTTGACGCCTGACACTTGCAATGTCTTCATATGTTTGCAGAGGTGAGAGGAAACAATTTTTTTAGACTTTAATCTACGACATCTAACAACGCATAAAGATTTGAAAGAAAATTTACAGAGGTAATTTTATTTAATGGCAATGTAGAAGAGGAAGGATACCTCTCATAGCCTTTTTCTTGGGCCCTTAAGAGGAAGGGAAGATGTTTTCTTCAAAGAGAAGACGCGTGCAACAGTCTTGCAACAGAGTCTTGTAGCAGTGCTTGCAAGAGAGTGTTAACCGCTAAAAGCACTGAAGGTTTAGTTGTTGGTTGTCAGTATAGACATAAGGGACAATCCCGTGGCCCTTGTTGCCAGAACATGATATTGAATATAATTGTCAATAATGCACAGATGAAATGAATTGAATCATATGTATCGTAAAAGATTCAGATTTTTATATATCGATTTGTGGGTGATTAGTTGTATTGATTCCTGTGAGAAAATGAATGGTTCTTCAGACGTTCATATTGTACATTGGAAGCATAGTGAAAATTGGGCTATTGTACATTGGAAGCATAGTGAAAATCGACTCAACAGAAGTACACTTTTTCACACATTCTCATTAATATATGTAATTATTCTTATTCTTTATTTTTCAGTTTATTTCCATATGAAACTTAAACTGTATACGTCACTAGTAAAAGTTGCTTTTAAACATGGAAGAATCATGGCATATAAATCAAACTATAGTTAATTGTTTTAGATACTTTGAAAATAGAGTATTACAAAGGAGCTTGGAAATCAAATGACGGATTTTGTGAGAAATGTAGTGATCTGAGATATAACGAAGTACCATATATAGACGAGGAAATGCCTAAGAGTAGATGGTTATGGGTAAGCCACATACTTCGTCCTCTGAAAACCAGCAAAATGGTCAAACAGTATATGGACAGGCCAAGTTATCACCTTAGTCATTTTGGGTGAGAGCAATGCTGAGAGAAGAAGGGAAACAGAAGAGACAAGCCTAGCGAAAATAAGAAGCACTTTAGTACTGGGGTATATTTCTACTAAATTACTGTTATATTACTGTTTAAACAATATTGATCATATAATTCTGCTTATACTTGTAATAATAATGATGTACCAGTGTTAGAAACCATTATTATTATTAATAATAATCTAAATCAATGTCTGAAATACGTATTTTGATCTTTAGGATGACGTCTAACTCATGACAATCTTCTCCTATTTCTTTTTTTTTTTGCAATTAAAAATTTGATGAATGAATGTGCACACAGCTGTTCTTTTTTAATATTGCACTTATGAGTAAAACGCGATGGGGGACGAAAAAGTGTTACTATTAATTAATTCATTCATTCAATAACTTTCTAATTTTTTAATTTGAAAGTAAATTGCATCTAATAATTTTTCAATTATATTATTATTCATAATGATTTACAACAAAAGCAAAAGGCCATAAATTTAGGAAGCAGGAGCAGTTGATCATTTTGGGACAAGCACTTCAATGGTACTTTATTTTATCGATCTAGGAAGAATGGCGTTTGAGTGCAGAGCGTACACAGTGGGAACAAATACCACAAGACATTTTATCCGAGGCTCTGTCGATTCTGCCAATCTAGCTTCGATTTCGGGTAAAGGAACATGGGTGATGGGTAGTGTCAGTTAAATCGGCCACACACGACTTCCTTGATATTTATTTCATTGATCCAGGAAGGGTGAACGACAAGATCGAGCAAGACGGGGTTTGAACTTAGAACGTGAAAAGAACTAAATATATTTTGTTACATCTTGGGAGGATCATTGCGCCAATAATAGAAGAAAATTTGCTTCAACACAAGTGTTCAGATCAAGATTATTGCAAACCAAATATAAAAACGAGATATTCTAAGCTAAATATATACCGTTTAGCATTATTTATGCCCAGCGCACAACTGATTCTGGCAGCCAACTCCCCAAGCTCATTCCACTCCACTTTGTGACATGTGGCAACAATGACATCAAAATGCACCTCCGTAACACTTTATAGTCTCACAGCAGGACACAAACATGTGCAGTAACACGGCTCTTCATAGCAACAGACAACACATATAACAGCACAGTTATGCATAGCAACGAAAATTTCTGTACAGACAGGCATCGAAACCTGATACACATACACACACAGACACACACACACACACACACACACACACACACACACACATTGATGTATAATACGTATCGCTATTCAGTAACATACTAAGTAAAATTGTCATGTTCATATACACTCTGACACTGAACTACAAGTCTATAGTGACTCTTATAAATATAGCGACATAGTCGCAACACTTTCCTATTCATTATGTACATACAACATTGTTAACAAAGACAAAAATATCAACATAACCACATGCATAGCAACACAACCACACACTTAGAAACAAAGCCGTATATGCATAGCAATATAGGAGCCATACATACATACATACATACATATATATATATATATATATATATATATATATATATATATATAGCAACATAGTAGTGAACGTAGTAACACTGCTATAAGCAAACATACAGCCACATGAACAGCAACTCTGACATGCAAATCAGCCCACCACCCTCAAAGCACATAGTGTGATATGGATGGCTACAAATTTACACGCATGTTGACACTGTTATACTAACAGTTACGCCGTCTCACATAGCAACTCGGTGACATACATGACAATATATTCTCCTTCATAGCAACACCATCATACACTTAGTAGCACAGTGACATGCATAACAATACTGCTTCTCTCGCAGCAATACTGTCACACTCATATAAATTCGCTAACATGCATAACAACACAACCACTCTTGTAGCAACATCGACATATATAGCAACCATACCACAGACATTGCAATAACACTACTGCTTACAGGTCGAGTCAACGAGAAAACCTCTAAGTGATCGTTCGATTTGCTAGAAATAGCAATCACATTTCTCTAAAATCACGACGTTTATTAGTTAGGAAACACTGATTAATGTTGTCAAGGGTTTATTATGCATGGAGAAGGTGGGGATAGTCACGGTTGAGTGCTTTTGATTAGAAAAGTCTATTTGAACAGGGCCTGTTTGAGATAAGCGATAATAACAAAACGTAAAAATCAGCGAATACTTTTCATAAGTTTCTCATTGCACACACAAACACGCAACACAAATTAATACATACGGACACAAACACAGGTCTATACATGCACCCATAAATACACAGAGGTAGACACGGATCCGCACACACTGCTAGATACAGAAAAACGTACACGTTTATAGACAGAATCAGCGATACACAATGCACAACCAATTCACTTTCAATTGCACGTTAACACACAAACACACACACATACATACAAACACACAAAGAGATTAACACACACAAACAAACAGGTATACGTGTGTCAACGCGTTGGACAGTGCGTTAACACACCGTCACACAAACACACACGTGTCCACACTGATAGATCCAAAACAGCCAGACAGAAACAAATTCGTAGCATCACCACCTGTCTTTCGCACACACACCATCCCACCACACACAAACATAATCACACAGACATACACATACACAATGCAAGCACATACACAATCAAACATGTGTGTGTCTAAGCGATTATGCTAGTGTGTGCTCGCGTGCGTGTGTGTTTGTGTTTATATACATTTGTATTCAAGTAATATATGCGTTTATATGTATATGTGCATAAACATATGAAGACATACACAAACGCACACGCACGCACACACACACACACATACACACACACACACACACACACACACACACACATATATATATATGCATATATACATAATTAACCAGACAGTTACGCACTCACACACGTATACATGTATAGCCACGCATAAGCATATCCCAAAACACTTAGCTAGATACACACGTGCACACATCAGATATAAACATAACTGATTGTCATAGACCACACGCCCACAATCAACATAAAGCAGCGGCATTTTACTCGTACATTAACAATAAATGCATACACTAAAACACACACACACACACACGCACACACACACATACACACACACACACACACACTTAGCCAGATACTTGTACAAGTGTATATGTTCCTGCGTACATAATGAGACTGACACATACCTGCATATAAGCATAGACAATAAACACGTACATAGAACGACAGACACACGTACACACATTTTTAATTCATACATATACATATATACTGTGGATTGCAGATTCGTCGAAGCTTTGGATTAAAAAATGCCTTGCAGCATTTTCCCGATTTACTATGTGTCTTTCTAAGTTCAAATCCCGGAGTGGTCAATTTTTGCCCTTTTATCATTTCGGAGTCGAAATAAAGCAGCAGATGTCGATGGTACCGACTAAATCCTCCCCTCAAAACTATGCATTTTCTTCTTCTTCTTCTTCTTCTTCTTCTTCTTCTTCTTCTTCTTCTTCTTCTTCTTCTTCTTCTTCTCCTCCTCCTCCACCTCCTCCTCCTCTTCCTCCTCCTCCTCTTCCTCCTCCTCCTCCTCCTCCTCCTCCTCCTCCTTCTTCTTCTTCTTCTTCTTCTTCTTCTTCTTCTTCTTCTTCTTCTTATTATTATTATTATTATTATTATTATTATTATTATTATTATTTTAGGAAAAAAAAATGTGGAAATTTTAACGGTGAGTGTGTTAAATTTTAAGGCACGATAAGAAAATGACTCTCCTCAGACACAACAGATTATTATTATTATTATTATTATTATTATTATTATTATTATTATTATTATTATTATTATTATTATTATTATTATTATTTTATTATTATTATTATTAAAGTGGCGAGCTTGCAGAATCGTTTGCACGCCGAGCGAATTGTCTAGTGGTGGTATTTCGTCTGTCTTCGTGTTCTGAGTTCAAATTCCGCCGAGGTCGACTTTGCCGTTCATCCATTCGGGGGTCGATAAATTAAGCACCATTGAAACACTGGGGTCGATGTAATTGAATCATGCCCTCCCCCAAATGGCCGCCCTTGTGGCAAAATTATTATTATTATTATTATTATTATTATTATTATTATTATTATTATTAAGGCAGCGAGATAACAGAATCGTTAAAACTCCGGTCAAAGACGTTTAGTGGCATTAGGTTCGTCCTAACGTTCTGAGTTCAATTTTCGCCGTGGTCGACTTTGCCTATCATCGTTTCGGAGTCGATACCAGTCAAGTACTTGGCCTATTTAATCGACTACCCACTCAAAATTTCAGGTCTTGTGTCTTCAATAATATGGATTATTATTATTATTTTTAAGGTTGCGAACTGGCAGATTCGTTACTGCGCCGGACAAAATGCTTAGCGGTATTTCTTCGTTTCTACGTTCTGATTTCAAATTCCGCCGAGGTCGACTTTCCTTTTCATCCTGTCGGGGTCGATGAAATAAGTACCAGTGGAGCACTGGGCTCGATGTCGTCTGCTAGCCCCCTCTTGCCAAAACTTTCAGCTTTTGTGCATCTAGTAAAATGAAGTCATTATTATTATTACACCTACGATACACAACTAAATACAAGTCAACAAGCGAACATCTATGTAATTGTTCAAATTGCTAGAAACAGCAGCCAAATTCTCCGTTAAATCGCAACCCGGCGTCTGCGTAAAGGTTACTCTGAATAATGTGGTTTCGAGTTCCCTGCATACAGGAATAAGACGGTACTGTCACAGCTGCAATACCAGGGCTGAGTTGGGGTTTCAACGACCTCAACAGGATAGATGGACAGGCACTCACAGGAACACGCACATGGCGTTATGCATACATACACATTGTCTAAGCACAGAGGCAGCATCTCTTTCCTCTACTCTCTCCCCTTCTCCCTTTCCCTTCTCTTTACATACACTTACACAGATAATGTCACAAACGGAGACAGTTAACGCGCCCCGTGACACTTCAACTTTGATTTCCTTCAGATGATAAGCGTGTCGATTCACTCTTAATCTCTCTACCCACCCATGCTCTGAGTCAACCTTAGCCTTCTCTCCTCTTATTTCATATCGCCACACATTCCCATCTCAATTCATCCCCATCACTCTTTATATGTTTTCTCAGGAACATACGCAAGCAGACAAAACGAGCACACACATGGAGAGTGAGAGAGAAAGAGAGAGACAGAGAGAGAGAGAGAAAGAAAGAGAGAGAGAGAGAGAGAAAGAGAGAAAGAGAGGGAGAGAGAAAGAGATAGAGGGAGGGAGGGAGGGATCCCTCAATACTCACACGCATATATAGGCAAACTACACGTAATATAAATACGCAACTAGTACATACATGCATACACACACACACACACACACACGCACACACATATATATGCACATACATATATGTGTACATACATATATGAATACATTCATGCATACACACAGCCACATATACACACGCGAACGCACACACGCACACACACACACAACACACACACACACACACACACACACATATATCAAAAGGATGTGTTATAATACTATTCCACAGTCATACCAACAATCCAACATACCTCCATCATCAGCTGCCCCGCGGGTATCATTATGGTTTCGACACCTGGGCAGTACCATTTAATTTGGCAGTGTCAACAGCACTAAAATACGTGTTGTTTGGGAACAAACAATCCAAAGGAACCACAACTTTCAAACATATCTACCCTATGTACAACTGTATCGATAAATAAATTCAATAAATACGTAACTAAACAACGACAACTCTATTAAGTCATACAAAAATTATAATCCCAACCGTCTTCCGTTGTGTTATGTAAAAGTAAAAGCCTGATAGCCACATTATTTCAATCAATCAATATATATAGGCAGGATTAAACACTAACTTCAATAAAACTACATAACCCTTACTTTCAGTTCATCTTTGTGCCCCCACACATAATAAAGGGGTTACAGTCTAGGGAGTTTGGTAGCCAGATATTAGGAGTGATGTGGTTGCAGAAATTGTCTGACAGTCACGGCTGGGTTCTCCTGATTGTGCGGCATGGTGCAGTCTTGTTGCCAGACATAGGGTCTTCCAGCAACCACCCTCTTGACCCAGGACAGCGCTACCTCCTCCAGGCAATCGATGTAGTTCTCAGTGTTGAGTCTGAGGCTGTATGAGAAGATGACTGGAGGCATAACGTCGTTATCACTAGTGATCACTCCAAACACCATGATATTGACCGGATGTTTGATTTTTATTACTCTCGGTAAATGTCCGCAGATTGCATTGTCTTCATATTGACACCCAAACACTCTGACATGTTCGTATTGGAGCTTCCGGCGCGAATAACAAGTAATACAGCATGTCGTTTCCAAATTTCTGGCAGAGTAAATTGCGTGACGGTGGTGTTTTTCTTACAGACGGTGCCCAACGGACCCAACTATACTGTGTAGTCGACAAAATATTTTTCTAAAAACTGCGCATGCCCGAAATTAAAAATATAGAATGGTGACAATTTACTCATCGCTCTCTCACTCTCTCTACTTATATATATATATATATATATATATATATATATATATATATGCACATACACATACATATATACATATATACAGATCTAGCACGAAATAGGAGTAATGGACAGTCCGACAACTGATGAGGAGTTATCTTCTTTTGGTATTTTCCCTGTACTTTTCGCTCGTGTTTTTATGTTTTTCACTCGTTGGCGATGTCCTGTACACAATGTGTGTTTTTCGTTTTATTTGTTTATAATCGAACTCCATGCAGCCTTGACCACATTAAGTTCTTACGTCTATACACACACACACACACACATATATATATATGTATATATATATATATATATATATATATATATATATATATATATATATATATATATATATATATATATATATATATATATATACACACGAGCGCGCGCACAAATACATATGCAGCTATATAACATATACACATAGATGTATGTATAGACATATATGTATGTATGCATGTAAACATACATACGCTCACATACTTCGGAAGGCGTTTTACATGATAACATTAAACAAATGTAACAATAATTTGGCACCTACATCTGTTTGATAACATTGTCCGAAACCATAGCAAGCAGTTTCACAACTTACATAATCTCCAGACACATACATACAAAGCACACATGCATACACACATACACAAACACACTCATACTTACACACACGCACACGCACAGACGTAAAAACACACACAGACAATACACATATACACATGCACAAATACACACACACACACTCACACACATACACTCACATACACAAGCACAAACACGCACACATGCGCGCGCAAGCAACTCTCCCACACTTTCATTCTCAACCTGTTTCTGATTTTCCCTCCCATCTACTAATTCTCTGTCTGCCCATTCACCCTGTCATCTATCTACCTCTCTTTATTCACACACACACACACACACACACACACACACACATACACACATACACATACAAACACACACACACACACACGCACAAACACAAACACACACACATCTGTCTAGCAGACGCTATTGCAGTCTGTGTGCTGGATTTGTTTTGTCTACACCTCTATCACATTACTTTCTTTTTTACCCCTATCTCTTCTTCCCCTCTCTCTCTCTCTCAGTCTCTCTCTCTCTCGGTCGCTCGCGCTCTGTATGTATGTATATATGTATGTATGGATGGATGGATGGATAGAATTTGGAAAGATACTTCTATGTCTGTTTATCTTATTCTATAGTCCACTGTCTGTCTTTCACCATCACCCACCACCCCCGCACCTCTTTTCCTTCCTTACCTTTCGTTACTAACAACCAGTCTGTAAATGAAGCAGTTAATATTTCGTGCCTCGAAGTAACTCCTGGTTTGTTGTTATTTACACAAATGTACTGAATTGTTTGTCAGTATCACACACACACACACGCACACACACAATCCCCGCCTCTTTCACTCTCTGTCTGTCTGTCTATCTCTCTCTCTTTCTCTCTTACTCTCTCTCTCTCTATCTCTCTCTCTCTCACTCTCTTTCTCTCTCTCTCCGTATGTGAGTGTGTGAGTGTGTAATTATATAAAAAGCAAGAGCAGTGGAATTACGTAATCAACTTCATTGGCTTACAGCTGTTTCTGCCGTTAGATGCAGTGCACTTTGGAAACGCGGAGAAAGCTATTACGTGATGCATGGGTATTGAGCTCTAAATGCACCTGCCTCTTATAACAAAAAAAACCTGTAGGTGAATGAAATGGATTACGTCATTTCTGTTAACTTGTCTTTTTTATTCAAGTTCATATTACACTCTGTGCCCGACTAACGCTTTATTCCGAAGCATATGTATATTGTGTTGTTCTAACACCAGGTTATCAATTTCACTAAGCTTGAGCGGTATGGCCTAGTGGTTAGAGTGTTGCACTCACGATCGTGAGATCGTGTTTTCAATCCCTAGACCGAGTGGTGCATTGCGTCCTAGAGCAAAACATTTCATCTCACGTTTCTCCGCGACCACCTGACGCTTAGTATACCGTACATTTGTTCAGGTCATTCGGCAAGAAGCTCAACACTTCTTGCCGAACGACCTGCACAAATGGTACATATATATATATATATATATATATATATATATATATATATATATATATATATATATATATACTCTCTTTTACTTGTTTCAGTCATTTTGACTGTGGCCATGCTGGAGCACCGCCTTTTAGTCGACAAATCAACCCCGGGACTTATTCTTTGTAAGCCTAGTACTTATTCTATCGGTCTCTTTTGCCGAACTGCTAGGTTACAGGGACGTAAACACACCACCATCGGTTGTCAAGCAAAGTTGGGGGTGGGGGACAAACACAAACGTATACACGCAAAAACATATATATACATATATACGACGGGTTTCTTTCAGTTTCCGTCTACCAAATCCAATCACAGGGCTTTGGTCGGCCCGACGTTATAGTAGAAGACACTTGCCCAAAGTGCCTCGCAGTGGGACTGAACCCGGAACCATGTGGTTGGTAAGCAAGCTACTTACCACACAGCCACTCCTGCGCCTATAGAGAAAGAGAAAAACCTAACGGCAGACGACATATCGCTAAGCATTTCGCCCGGCGTGTTAACAATTCTGCTAGCTCTGTGTCTTGGTATATATATATATACAACGGAATCTTCTATATATATATATATATATATATATATATATATATTTACATACATGACGGGATTCTTTCAGTTTCCGTCTACCAAATCTGCTCACATGGTTCTAGTCGACCTGAGACTATAGTAGAAGACACTTGCCCAAAGTTCCGCGCAGTGGAACTGAACCCTGGTTGAGACGCAAGCTTCTTACCGCACAGCCAAGCTTGCGTCTTGAAACATATGAAAAGAATGTCAAACCGATGCAGATTTTGTGGAGTTAACACCCACATCATAATCAGTTGTCCAAAAATATCGCCGCGATATTGTCTACCGATGAGACATGATGTTGTAGCCAGGACACTATTTTAGTATATATGACCATGCATAGATATGGTAGTATATACATGAGAATACATATATAAGGCAAAACATATAAAGCTGCACTTGCACTGGCTCCAAATATTTCACATATACACCTGCAAAAATACCCTGTTGATGTTGAAATTCCAGTGAAGGAACTAGGTTAGAAACCGACTATTCCTCTATTGAAATAAGACTAAATAATGACATACCTACATACCTACACATACACACATACTCTCTCTCTCTCTCTCTCTCTCTCTCTCTCTCTCTCTCTCTCTCTCTCTCTCTCTCTCTCACTCTCTCTCCCTCTGTCTCTCTCTCTCCGAGAACAGCTTCTCTTTTATATACGTATAGAAAATATAACTGTGTAGCTTTATAATTTTTATCAAGATTTTTTACCCATATTTTCATTGGGATTCTTTGCATTGTATTGGGAATAGTAAAGTTCTTGAATACTCTCATCAATGTTTCCAGTCCTTCACGGTGTTATTTTCTGGATAAAGTGATTTGGGAGTATGACACAAGATGACGTCAAGAAATTAGAGGCAAACAACTCCATATCAAAATTTATCAATACAATGACTGAATTTCTCAACTTAAATACAACTAAATAACAAAAACATCAGGTCCGTTTAGAGCATAGATAGAAATAAATGTCTATACTAACGTAGAAAAAAAGCAAATACTTACACAGATATAAAATGTCAGTAATGACATCCCTACTTTTAAGAGCATTTAAATACGCCTCCACAACCGAACAACTCAATGATATAATTCCCAGAACAAAATAAACACTTATCAAGAACGTAATCTAACAAGCCATAGAACGACACCAGCATAAATATAACGCAACAAATACACCAAACACCGCAGACATAAAAAATACCCAAAGTATATATCAATTGCTTTATATAAACTAAATGTTTATAACTACAATCTAGATTCAGTACGTGGAGTTGGAAACAGTCTAAATAAATTCTTTAATTTCCACCTATTTTATAGTATCAATGTATTCTGAGATCTTCCGTCTTTTGCACACCCACTGAAAGAGAGTCTCGTTTACTGTCACCAAGAGGAACATTTTCTATAAGAATTTCATTGTTTATACGATCGATAGCATAATGTGTATTTGCAATGATCTCATCTCAGAACAATGTGGCCTGATATTTCCTTTGAAGAGTATGGTAGCCCTCAATTTTCCTATCTCTCAAAACTTCAATTTTATGAATCAACATTAATAACAACATTAATTGCATTCATACTGAGCAAAACATTATTTCTTTCTCATATTCAGAAAAAAATGGTATATTCAATATAAACTGATCGATATCATTAATGATTAATACTTTCAAAAATTTCATTGATGGTCAACCAAAAGTTTTTAGTTTGAGATTATATTCCCTTCAATATAGTTAATACAAATTCGCCCAGCATTTTATACGAATCCACCCAGAAGTTCTGAGATAATACATTTATATAACTACCAATATAAACATGCATCTTAATATTAAAATGACTGAATTACTTATTGATAATTTTTGTATTGTTGTAGGAGACATTCGTGAATTCTTGCAGTGACTCCATAACTTCATTTACAATTACTTCAGAGCTGTATTGAAAATTCACAATTCATATTTGCTACAAAAACAGCGACGTGAAAAGTAACCAAGAATCGAAATTATTGCTTTGTACTCGGTTGATTGAATAATTGTACATGTTACAAATTGAATTCACTGCTGTGTTTTAACTTAAATAATTAAACACTTATATTAACATTTGTAAATATTTATCTATTTCCACAAGATTTTTAATGCATCCTGCATTTAATACATTTACAATAAATTAACTAGGGCTTTTCAAGTCGATAGTTTCTCTAATTTATTCTCTAAAAAGTTTTAGACTTCTATCTCTACTAGTTTACATTCCGGTAATTTTCTTCGTGATTTTCTCATCGTTACTTCGGTGAGTACATTGAAGTCTATGCTTCGCTGATTAGGTCATATGAAATAACGAAAAATGTCCAGAAGTATGTCCTCCAATGTGCAATATTATTTGTCAATGACTAATGCTGTTCGTTTTCCTTTCGTCGCACATTACTTCAGCTTCCTTTTTCGATGATCAATATATTAAATATATTTGACAAAACCCAATGCATTTATATAGCTGATCTCAATTGGAATCGATAACCGCCACATTTTACGATTGGAATGATTTTCTCCCTACTCAACAGGGATTATTAATGTTCATAATTTCATTCTTTCACTGAGAAGGTTAAAATATAAATAAATGATAGTTAAAAAAAGAGAAACGCTAGATGCAGTTTCGAATGCGGTATAACAAAGAAACTAGTAGCATTAAGAATTAGGAGTGTGAGTAGTGAAACTGACACAATCAAATATACGAAACCTGCTCGCTGACTTTACCCAGCAGGAGCTTACTATCTCTTCGCAATACTCGCACCTAGCTTCAAGAAACTAGATGAGATTAAAAGATGAATATTTTAACAAGTGTTAGAATATTTGTAGCTGAGTGTAAACCTAACAACGATATTATCTTTGTACTAAGATGACATCAAACCAACACGTTCTTATCTTTTGCGGCGGGGGTGGGCTTTTTGTTGAAATTGCGAGTACATCAATTGTCAAGTTGTTGGGTGGTCTGAGACCTACCCCTGACACATCCTCACAATAACTGCCTATAGTAGTTACCCAACCGATCAAGCTGGCATCATTATGACCTAAAAGCTTAATCCAAATTGTTCATGGGTCAGTTTTGCTGCTGTGATTTCAATGTCAAGGAAGTAAGAGCTAGGGTAGGGGACTTGTTGCTGTTAACTAACTGTAAATGTCACACTGACAGGATTTGTTTCGGCAGAGTTGATAACTGTTAAAACAGAAAGCTCTCAGGCATCCTGAATGTAAAGGGATGAGACAGAGTTAATGCTTAACTGACATTATATACCGATACCCTTGACAAAAATATAGCGTCTGACTAAATTGATAAAGTGAGACTGTATTTGTGAAAGATTATCAGTTACTGCTAGGTAAATTAAGCTATGACAGGGTCAATAAATTTTATTAAGAATAGATCACAGTAGAATTGGGTTTAGACGTGGTGGAGCCCTAAACTATGTAAAGTTCGAAAATTCTTTGCTAAAAAAATATCTACTAGGCATTGCAAAAATTGAAAACATAAATGTCCTTTAAGTTATTCTGAGGTCTCTGCGGATTGAGAGATCATAAGATTCTGCTTCTTTAGCTCAAACTAAACTAGGCATTGTATCACATCAACCGTACTATTTTGTGTACTTTTTGATTTATTACCGGACTATTTACCAATACAGTCAGTAGCAGTTCATAAAACTTATAGAATTGAAAGACTTTAACGAATCTTTTCCCAGCAACTACAGGAAATGTTTTATTGATACACGCGTATATGTTTGTATATGTACATATACGTTATATATGTATGTATTTATGTATATATGTATACGCGCGTGCGCCTGTGTGTGTATGTGTGTTCGTTTAATCCTTTGGGAGTCAGTAAGTTAAGTATCATCCCATGCCGGTGGGTTGCCTGTATATACAAAGCGTCAAACAGGACGCCTTGCTGTATTTGTTTTGTTTTAAGTGTAGATATCACTTGGATATGAAAATTGATTACATTTCTGGCAGTGACTGCAACCGATAGATATTATCAAGAATTGCAAACCTTTGGGGAACATAACTTTGTTTGACGTGATCGGAAGCTTCTCTGCGATGCGTTGCGATGCTAATTTCTTTTGTAACGATTGCGAACTATTTTTACCTATAATTTTCTGTACGTTGACTTTTGTTGCCATATTTGAGGTTAATTTCGGTTATCAGTATTCTTATAAAATCTTTTACAAAACAAATCGATCGTATTTATGCCTTTGATATTTCGACTGCTTCGTATGTCAACGGTTTCTACTGCATGGAAATTATATTTTTCTTTGAATATGACATTTTATGAAAGCATTGTCTCAAGATTTATGATGAAAGCATTATATCTCTACAAATATCTGGAGGAGATACAGAATTTATATGCAGGCATTTCAATGTAGCTTCGCTTCATTTTCAAGTGTCTTCGTTCTATTTCTACCAATAAATCATTATAATATTCTGCTAAACCTGATTTATTTTCTCTTTTACTGATCTCTATGCTAATTGTTTTTCATAAAAGAAGTACCTTTATCACGCCTGTAAAACGTTTCTACCTATAATTACTATGACAACTTATTTTTGAAAAAGTTGATTTTGATCTGAGAACTCTTCTAAAGTTTTCCCCATAGCAAACCGAGGGATTTTTGTATGCATGTATGTACGTATGTATGTATGTATGTATGTATGTATGTATGTATGTATGTATGTATGTATGTATGTATGTCATTATTCAGCTTTATTTCAAGATTCCTTGCCTATAAGAGAAAGAGCCGATTTCTAACAGCCTCAAGGTTCATTTAATAGAATTGTGTATGTATGTATGTATGTACGTTATCAATCAGTTTCATTTCTGTATTTCTTGTCCATAGAGAAAGAGCCAGACTCTAACATAGATTCAAGGCTCCTTCATTGGAACTTTTATCAACATCATCTAGGTATTTGTGCATGTATGTATGTATGTATGTATGTATGTATGTATGTATGTACATGTGCAGATTTGTATACTTTGCTTTATGTATTTTCATGCATATAGTTTCATGTCTAGACATGCTCATTTGTGTATGTATGTATGGATGTATGTATGTATGCATGTATGTACGTATATATGCATGTATGTATGTATGTGTGTGTGTGTGTGTGTGTTTGTGTGTTTGTGTGTGCGCCTGTGTGTGTATGTGTTTATTTGTAGATAGACAGACAGATAGATGGATAGATAGACAGATAGATAGATAGATAGATAGATAGATAGATAGATATGTGTGAATGCACACATATATAGTACATGACCCTGTCGTTTGGGCACTGGACAAACAATTACAAATCCGATTTGTCCTTGAGTAAGGAACTGTATTTCGCGATTTCCCAGTCTACTTAGCTGTGTGTTACATTTAAAGCATTCAAGTTCATTTACAGGTTTTTGTCAATAGATTTTAGGGCTGAAAACATTTTGCTGTGAAGGTTTGCTACAGTCCTGCTGTTTTTTTTTTTTCTGTTGTATTCACTAGTTCTTTTTAATGTCCGTTTATTCCATCAGTTTGTGCATACAGGCATGGTTGTGTGGTAAGAGGCTTGCTTCCCAACCACATAGTTCTGGGTTCAGTCCCACTACCTGGCATCATGCGCAAGTGTCTTCTACTATAACCTTGGGCGGACCAACTGAGTGCTGGTGTAACACTTTCATCATACTGCTCTCACATTTTGGATGAAGGGAGGGAAGGGTAACCAAGTCTGCACATGACTATATGGGCACCAAAATAAATAAATAAATAAATAAATAAATAAATAAATAATAATAATAATAATAATAATAATAATAATTAGCAGTAGCACAATTACATGTTATACCAAATCATACTGCCTTCTGAATGGCGACTGTGGTTTATTGCATTATTGTTTGTGTGTGCATCTATTGTGTATGTGTGCATACATAGATTATTATATTTGTGTTTGCATTATATATATATATACATATATATGGGAGAATATACAAATAATAACAACAGACGAGGACAGGTGGTGTAAATAACAACAGTATATATTAGTATGATTTATATATTATATTAGTATATACATATATATATATATATACATATGTATGTCTGTATGTATATATATATATAGATAGATAGATATACATAATACATATATATACATATATATATATATATGTATATATACATATATATAAATATATCAATTTTTTTTTCTCAATTTTTTTTCTCCGTGTTTTTCTCCTTGTCTCCGTATTCTTTCTGTTGAAGAGCGTAGCTCGAAACGTCAAAGACTTTCCGTATTCCCGAGCGTCATACTAATATATACTTTTGTTATTTACACCACCTGTCCTCGTCTGTTGTTATTATTTGTATATTCTCCCATATATATAAATATATATATATATTCATATATACATCCATATATATAGCAGTTTAATACACTTTAATACACTTTAATACACTTTAATACACACATATATATATGTGGTGTGCACATACACATATAAGTAAATACATGTGTGACTATCTATATTTGCATGTATATTGGTACGTATGTTTATATTTGCTTAAATATTCATGTATATGTGTATAATATATATGCATACATTCACATCTCTCACTTACATACATACACACACACACACACGTACACGCACACTCACACACACACACACGTACACGCACACTCACACACACACGTACACGCACACTCACACACACGTACACGCACACTCACACACACACACGTGCACACACATACACACACACTCTGCCAATCCTTGACATGTATCAAAAGACCTCGCTTCACCACTTTCTGTTTCTTTTACTTTTACAGTGAATGACATTGACTCATGTTTCGATATTTACAATAGTGCATCTTCTGTCTCTCAACGACCTTCTTTTACTTCTATCTCTTGCTTTTCGTCTTCACCATTTCTTTCGCATTGTTTTCGTACGTTTTTAATGTCCTCCATGTGTTTTTTAATTTTTTTTTGTTTAGTTTTACTGTGTAACTCCCCTCTGTCATGCCCCCTCCTCTATTCTCTTTATGGTAATAAATGTAAAATATTAACGATGCTATTTCTATCTCTTCTTTTTCTTCTTCTCCTTTATCTTCTTTTTCTTTCTCCCTTTCTTTTTATCTTTTAGTCAGGAGGAAATACAGTGCCTATGTCCTTTTACAGGACTTCGGTGACTGGTTGATGGAAGGAGGAAAGTATCCTCAAACTGGAGACTGTTAAAGGCACACAAGGTGCAGTACTTCCCATTCTGTTATTTACATCGACCGTCTTGCCTACATCCGTCTTTTTCATTCATTTTGACCAACCATAGTGGATTTTAACTCCCGATTATAATACAAATGTCTAAAACAGACAATCATAACCTTGCAATCAGACGCTGAAGTTTTCAATGAATTTCCCTAAACTACATTTAACATCCCGAGCTTACTTTCTATTATTGCTTAAAATTGATTGATTTTATGTTAGCTTTCGGAGGTGATATCCAGTGTTCCTGTGAAACTTGCTTGATGAGAGAAGAGTGCTTCTACAGCACTGTCTTGTTCTTACTAAACAGCATAGATACAAATTCTTCAGCAATGTCCTTTTACCACAGAGAATAGCAATGTTACCATCTCAACTATTTTTTTCAGTGCCAGATAGAATATTATTGTTAATAAATGGTCTAATTGTTTAATAATAATGTATTACGGGATGATTATAAGCTGTCATGTAGTAAACTGAAGTTACTATATGCCCGTGTCATTCGTGACATGTAGCTATCAATAGGAATTAATTTAGATTTACCTGGTGTCATGGGCTTAAAGTGAGGTAGAGAGTCCGTAAGTTTATTTCTTTCAGGTGCAATGAATCTAAGAAGAGAACATTAGTAGACGTGTATGTCAGAAGTACGATTGACCAGGTGCAAATTCATTACATAACTGATTTACGAAAGGAACGTTGCTAGTGAACAGAGAAAGAGAGGGACTGACAATTGAGCACTCTCTCCTATCACTGCTGATATCTACGTTATTTATGGTGATGCACCAGAATATTTACCTGAGTTGACGATGTAATTACCTTAATCGTGTCAAATGTTCAATGAAACATCAGCTGGTCAGTGGATCATAAAATGTTCAGTGAACCAAAAAGCGCAAAATGGATCATAAACTCGTCAGTGGATTATAAACTCTTCTAAGGACCATAAAGTCCACACTGACTCAAGAAGTAAATAATTTCATCTGAATAAAAGTTTGATTTGTTATTATTTTTCCATGAAATGACCTTGGCTTCTTGTAATATCAGGCTTCAACAGGCTGAGGTTTCCTCTCCGAACTACCTGAGTTCAACTTCCGCCGATATTGGAGTGTCTCTCCAAATTAAGTTCTATCTTTAAAGCTGCTTTTAAATCATTCTGCAAGAATATTGACTGAGTTATAATAGATCCTTACATTAAGTAGGAAACGGGTTTGCGTGTAACTTCGATCTAAGTTCCACATGAATCTAAGTATTGCTTGAATCATCGTGTTAAATTCACTTACTGTACTGCACTAACTTTAACACTGTATTAACTTGTTTGTTATCCGAATATTTGATTGTTTACATGGCAGATGTACTTCAGTCTTTGTTGATGTTACATCCCATTTAATATAATATATCAAATTATCAAATTATATAGTTAACATTGCTTTTAATTGTAATC
>NC_142930.1:101359460-101371960 GCF_046866305.1 Octopus bimaculoides | reverse complement strand
CTGAAATAAAAAGATAAGACACTTACACACACACACAAACACACACCACACACACACACACAAACACACACACACACACACACACACACACACACACACACACACACACGAGAGTAAGGCAAAAATTATATGCACCCTTTTGTAATTTATTAAAATAAAAGCAGTGGTTCAACATTTACAAACATTTTCTGAAATAGTTCCTTTGATTTTCGATGCATTTCTTCCAGCGGTCCACAAGTTTGCTTATTCCATCGGAGAAAGAAGTTTTCTGCTGGTCGCGCAGCCATATATTCACCGCTTCCTGTGCTTCTGCATTCGTAGCAAAGCGACGACCTCGTAAAAGATGTTTGAGCGGCCCAAAGAGTTGATAGTCAGAAGGGCTGAGAAGTGGATTCTGTGTAGTAACTCGTTCTAGCCACTCGAAACCCAATCTTTCAGTGGTTTCAACGGTGTAGGCGGCCGTATGTGGGCGTGCATTGTTGTGTAACACTGGCACTTGATTTGACAATAGACCACGATGTTTGGTATGAATTACTGGTTTCAGTTTGTTTGCCAAGATTTCACTGTAGCCTACACTGGTAACTGTAGACCACTTTTATCAATTAATGTTTCAGTATAGACTCTTTTGCATTCTGAAAACAAAAACAGCAGCATTTTTTCTGTGGATAGTTGAATCTTCAATTTCATTTTTTTTTTAATGGCAATTCCGGATGTGTTCACTGCATACTCTGCCTTTTAGATTCAAAGCGTTGGACCCAGATCTCATTCCAGATTTCAAAGTATTGGAACCAGATCTCATACCCCTTGACTATCCTCTCCAAAAAAGCTTTGCCTGCATCGTTGTAGCGGTCTAGTAAGCGTTGATAGATTTCCACACGACAGTGCTTATGCTCTTCTGTAAATTCTCTTGGCAACCATCTTGCACAGACTTTATGGAAGCGATTTCGTATGCAGATCAACGACAAATTTTCAGAGGACATGTCACTTCATCGATGGTCACTCCTCGGTTCGCCAGAACCATCTCTAGAGCTTGTTGAATCTTCACTTCAGTGGTAGAGGTTGATGGGCGTCCTGCTCCCACTTCGTTTTTATATTATTTACTTGGGATTTTTTCTTGTTATTGTTTATTGTCAGTTCTTTGTTATTGTTATTTCTGTTGTTATAACTGTTCAGTGGAGGCGCAATGGCCCAGTGGTTAGGGCAGCGGACTCGCGGTCATAGGATAGCGGTTTCGATTCCCAGAACACGCATTGTGAGTGTTTATTGAGCGAAAACACCTAAAGGTTCACGAGGCTCCGGCAGGGGATGGTGGCGAACCCTGCTGTACTCTTTCACCACAGCTTTCTCTCACTCTTACTTCCTGTTTCTGTCGTATCTGTAATTCAAAGGGTCAGCCTTGTCACACTGTGTCACGCTGAATATCCTCGAGAAATACGTTAAGGGTACACGTGTCTGTGGAGTGCTCAGCCACTTGCACGTTAATTTCACGAGCAGGCTGTTCCATTGATCGGATCAACTGGAACCCTCGACGTCGTAAGCGATGGAGTGCCAACGAACGAACGATTACTATTCAACTCAAGATTTACCCTAGTCTACCAAACCTTTAGTTAATGAGGTTCCAGCAGTGGTTTCCCAATATATTTAGAAGTATCTAGGTCTGCATTATCTGATGCTTCCTTTCTTTGTCTAATTTGTGAAATATTTTATTGTTACTTCTAGCATATCGAACAACCGTGTAGAGTTTCTTTTAACAATTATGTTGATGGTGGTAGCAGTTGTACTGGCAAAGCTGGTAAAGCAAATGGAATGATGATGATGACGACGACGACGACGATGATGGTGGTGGTGGTGGTGGTGGTGGTGGTGATGATGATGATGATGATGATGATGATGATGATGATGATAATGATCATGATGATCATGATGATGATAACGATGTTAATGGAGGTTGTGGTATTGCTGGAGATAATGATAGAGATTATGAGAGGAGGATAAAGAAGCAGAAGGCTTGAAGGGAGGCGGAGGAGGAAAGGGCGGAGAAAAATCTGAATCCCACCTTCCATTTTATATATTGAAACCATTCCAATGTAGTATCAGCTCTGTGTTATTTAGCTGACGGTTATCGCCAACAGACTAACCCCTGGGTGGGAAGGATGTTTAAGGGCAATGAATATAACCGTGAATGGAAAGTTAAGCCCAGGCAAAGAAAGACAGGTGAAGGACAAGCGGAAGATAAACGTGATGCACACGACTGATAATAGGCATCGGCAGTAGTAGTAGTAGTAGTAGTAGTAGTAGTAGTAGTAGTAGTGGTGGTGGTGGTGATGGTGATGGTGGTGGTGGTGGTGGTGGTTGTGGTGATGGTGGTGGTGGTGGTGGTGGTGGTGGTAGTAGTATTAGTAGTAGAAGTAGTAGTAGTAGAAGTAGTAGTAGTAGTAGTAGTAGTAGTAGTAGTAGTAGTAGTAGTAGTAGTAGTAGTAGAATAAAGAAGACTTGACATACAACAAAACGTCGTTTTGACAAATGCCCCAACGCCATATGTGTGTGTGCGTGCGTGTGTCTGTGTTTGTGTGTGTAAGCATGTATGTATGTATTTATGCATGTATGTATGTATACACACAAGTATACATATACATGGATAAATAGATAGATAAATAAGTAGATAGATAGATAGATAGATAGATAGATAGATAGATATGTACATACGTATACACACACACACATATAGACATATATATATATATATACATTTATACATATATGTATATATGTGTGTGTGTGTGTATGTGTATGTATATATGTCTATATGTGTATATATATAAATATATATATATATATATATATATATATATATATATACTACTTATAGTTATAAAAATATAGATATTTATGTGTACATATGTATATATATATATATATATATATATATATATATATATATATATATATATATATATATATATATATATATATGTATGTATGTATACATATATGCATATGTATATATATACATGCATGCATACATGCATAGATACATGTATAAATATGTGAATGAATGATAAGTACAAATATAGCAAGGCACTATGTGAATTGTAGCATTGAAGTAGCCAACGTTTGTGTCATGACTCAGAGGTATTATTTCTATTTCTTGCAAATATCTCTCATCATCCACAGACACGACATATTGCAAACACGCACGCACACACACACACACACACACACACGAACACACACACACACACACACACACACACACACACACACACACACACACACGAACACACACACATGTTTTATCGACAGAAAGTTACAAAAGTTAATCAAGGTCGAGAGTTTCGTAGGTCGAAAGTTTCGTGCACGACACCCAGTAAACTAGAAAGTGCTTTACATGAAACTCCCGGTCTTTTGACTAACTTCTGTAACTTTCTTTATTAAATATACTCTTTTACTCTTTTACTCTTTTACTTGTTTCAGTCGCTTGACTGCGGCCATGCTGGAGCACCGCCTTTAGTCGAGCAAATCGACCCCAGGACTTATTCTTTGTAAGCCTAGTACTTATTCTATCGGTTCTTTTCCCGAACCGCTAAGTTACGGGGACGTAAACACACCAGCATCGGTTGTCAAGTGATGTTGGCGGACAAACACAGACACACAAACACAAACACACAAACACACACACACAGACACACACACACACACACACACACACACACACACACACACACACACACACACACACACACACACACACACATATATATATATATATATATATATATATATATATATATATATATATATATATATATACATATATACAACGGACTTCTGGATTTTATACATTTATGTATTGAGTTGTATCTGTCGTGTTTTTTCTTCCCGACACGTGCGCGCGCACACACACATACAAGCAAACATATGTATCTATATATGTTTGTGTGTGTGTGTGTGTGTGTGTGTCTGTGTGTGTGTGTAATGTTTGCACATATGTATTAATAGAGCTGCAAAGACACCACAAAAGCTGTTACTCAGAGTTTCACGTTTCCGTTGGTCGGACAGTTTTGATTCTCAACCAAAACTGTCCGACAAGCGGGAACGTAAAACTCTGAGTAACAGTTTTTGTGATGTCTTTGCAGCTTTATTCATAAAGCATATCACTCTACCTCCGGTTTTCGAGTACTATTTCTTCCACCTTGTTTCATATTTATCTGCTTACTCTGGTATGTATGTATATATGTGTATGTGTGTGTCCGTCCGTGTGAATGCAAGTATGTATGTAAGCATCTATCTACTTATATATATATATATATATATATATATATATATATATATATATATATATATATATATATATATATATATATATATATATATATATATATGTATGTATATATATATATATATCGTTGTCATTATGCAAAAGTGTTGTAAGTCCAAAACGTTGCTTTTTCAGAAAACGAAAAATAGTTTCATCATTCCATTTCTTTTTACAATAGCAACAGTTTCAGCTTAACAATACTTTGTTTGGTGCATAAAATCGTAACTCCATGTATGTATGATATTTTCAGTCGGAAATATTTTTGCAAAACTGTCTTATATGGTGCTTACTACACTTCTGAAAAATGCTAAACCGTTGTGCTACACTTTGACAATTTTCAGCAGAAGCAGTTGGGGATACGATAGTTTGACCAAAAGAACCAGCTATTGCAAGCGAAATTAAATATTGAAAAAAGCGCATTTGGCTAAATTTGGAATACGACAGTTTAACATAATAGCAACGAAATATATATATATATATATATATATATATATATATATATATATATATAATCATAAATATACAGGGATTAGCATTGAGTTGCTTCTCCAACATACTGAAAACCCAGAAATAGCAGTCAAAGAACTACTGATTCTAAACTACAAATTTTTCTCTAAACGGTCTTGTATATATATATATATATATATATATATATATATATATATGTATATACATGTAGTACATCTGTCAGACTGGACCTTGATGAATGCCATAAGACAGGAAAGTATACTAGTCCTTATATATTTAATACTCAATATTTCATATATTCAATAAGACATTCAATACTTCATTTCATTTTACTATTTATATTATATATTCCATATTCTATATCCCGCATTAATTTTATAAGAATATAAATAAAACATAAAAAACAGACAGAGTTGGAACTCTTTTAAATAATATATTCCTCTATACACGATCATACAAAACCCATTTTTATATAATATATATATATATATATATATATATATATATATATATATATATATATATATATATATATACATATAGTATAGAAGACAGTAGCACTCAAAAGATTGAGAGTTAAGCTCCGATATCTTCACAGGGGATCATTCCACAAGGTAAACAAAGGATATAAGAGGGATCCGGTTGAGCGGCTATATAGGCAATTATGCGGATAAACAAATTAGCCACATTAAATATATCGAGCATATTAAAAACGCCAATTTCAAAATATTTATAGATGTAAACATGCAAAACGTGAGAAAGCAAAAGACGGAGACTTTCAGATGATGAATTTTCATGTATAAATTTATATTAATAGGTCCAACTTGTTGTTGTTGGCACTCCATCGCTTACGACGTCGAGGGTTCCAGTTGATCCGATCAACGAACAGCTTGCTCGTGAAATTAACGTGCAAGTGGCTGAGCACTCCACAGACACGTGTACACTTAACGTAGTTCTCGGGGATATTCAGCGTGACACAGTGTGACAAGGCTGACCCTTTGAATTACAAGCACAACAGAAACAGGAAGTAAGAGTGAGAGAAAGTTGTGGTGAAAGAGTACAGCAGGGTTCGCCACCATCCCCTGCCGGAGCCTCGTGGAGCTTTAGGTGTTTTCGCTCATTAAACACTCACAACGCCCAGTCTGGGAGTCGAAACCGCGATCCTATGACCGCGAGTCCGCTGCCCTAACAAATGGGCCATTGCGCCTCCACAGGTCCAACTTACACAGAGTACAAACGACAGAGAAAATCAGAAGAGTGAAAGAAAGGTGTTATAAGTCCAACAGCTGTTTCTGGAAGCTCGGTGATCCATTATAATCTTGGTCGTTTAGCTCATCACAATATGGCAGCTGTATGGATGCAGTTAACATTAGATGAGACGAGCCTCCGTCATCAGGGTTGAGAGGATCTTACATTTCGGATCTTAGTGCAGGAACTTCTCTGCATTGGGACTGAACGAGTATATTTAGTTATTAAAGTGTTTTTTTTTTTACTTTATTCTTAGACATATTCTGATGTGGAACAAAGTGAACTAATCTTGTAAGTACCATTATTTTTATACACATGAACATATACACACAGACGTACATACGCTCTCTTTCTCATATGTACACACACACACACACACCTGCACGCACGCTCTCTCTCTCTCCCTCTCTCTCTCTCTCTCTCTCTCTCTCTCTCTCTCTCTCTCTTTCTCTCTCTCACGTAGACACACACATCATACACCCTTTGGTTTCTCTTAAGTATGCCTACTTTATCAGCTACTTGTTCGTGTATTCATTACGAGGCGAAACACGTAGCGAACAAGGAAGAACGCTGTCACTGATTCAGTTGGCTGTCTTCTTATTAAGACTATTTTATTTCAATATTTGTTGCCTTTCTGTTGCCTTTTAATGCCTTTGTTCCATCTTCCTACTACAATTCCCACACTACCTCAATCATTTTGCATCCTCTCCGTTGTATATCTTCCATTTTTCACTTTGGTGGCATTGCTAACAAAGATCGTAGTTTTTCTTAACGTCGAGAGTTAACGTTTTTTTCATAGTTTTTTCTTATATTTTTATGTCTCTGTGATTCTCTAACGATTGCCGCTTGGTTTTCTGTTTCTCTTTGTAACCAAAAGGCAATTTTAAATTCAGTTTGAGTACGTCATCACCGACCCAATACGCACTCGAACACACGGAGAAGAAAGATAGACTGACAGACAATATTTAGTTATCTACATGAAAGAGAGACGATGAGGAGGGAAAAGAAATGTTCAGTTATTTACTCTTCATAAGTAGAGACTGAGTGAATGAAACTTATTTAATGAATGAATTCAGCTATAGCTCAATAGTTCTATCAAGGTGATAATCTTTTCGACTACCCTCCAATTTGAACGCAATGACATTGATTTTAAAAGGTATCTACAAGTTTACAGTACAATTATTGCTATTTGTTCCACATGCACTAAAAGCATGTTGAATAACCAGCACTCTAAAGTCTCGTCTACCAACTCTCTACTGTCTCTCAGAACATGTCTGCGTATAAATCAGTGAAGCAGAAGACCTTACCTATGAAATCTTACCAACAACCGGAAATCACCTTTGAAAGACCTTAAACGTCATAATGACGTCATTAGATAAAATGAAGGGAGGTTTAGCGAGCGTTTGAGGACGTTTACATTAAGATAATCTCTAGTAGACTATCAGATAACGAGGGACTTGCTTTCGGGAGAGTTTTATACGTAAATTAGAGATAAACAGAAAGAAACAACTGATGGTGTTATACGGTTAAAGGTAATATCTTACGGCAAGGTATTTTGTATGACTTTTCTCCATTAAATCAATATCATGGCTTGGAATTTGTTTCGTACTTAAATGTTTTGGTGGTGAAATATTCAGAATGGAGGTCACTTACTAATGTTGGTGGTAGTGTGTCCATGATGATGATGGTGTGTTAATATTGATAATAAGGTTTTCATATTGGTCAGAGTGTATTCATGAAGTTAGTAACGTATTCATGATTCTGATGGTAGTTAGTGATGTATTCTTAATGATGTTAGTGATGTATTCATAATGATGTTAGTAATGTATTCATAATGATGTTAGTGATGTATTCATAATGATGTTAGGCTAGCATTGCGAGACGTATTCTTTCCTCTTTTGAAACGATAAGATGTGATTTGAGGGTTGTGTGACTCTTATTTCTAGCAAATAGAACGATTATATACATGGTCCCTAGTCAGTTCATGGTGCTGGTGGCGGTGATAGCAACAGCAACAGCATGATGGTGGTGATGATAGTAATAGATCGTTAGCACTAATGTCGAATATGTTGTTAGCATTGATATATATTGATGGTACATATGGTATATTGCAATTATTGTTTTGTCTTTATGACAGATTCTGTGTGTTTATCGAGTCTCGGTAATATACTGTAAATAGAGTGCTCATAAAGATTGTGCAGTAAAATATTTTGCTCAAGTCAATGGCTAAACTAATTTACTGTTGAATAGTTTCGTCGGACGATAGCATAAGACCAACGACCGTCTGTATGCAAGCTTATACTTTCCAGCAATGGTCATACCGTTATTTAGAGGTCTATTTAGGACTATATCATATAATGTGCACCTTGTTTTTTTTAAGACTGTGGAATGTTATGGGTGATTTGAGGAAGATTTAACTGCTATTTCTAGTAGATCGAACAACTACGTAGATACTTTCTTGTTAGTTGGTGAGACTTTTCTTTTGCAGTCTCGTGTTATTCTCGTGTTACTCTTTTATTGTCTCGTGATGCTCTATCAGAACTCGTGGATTTGTCACAGTTGTTTTTAAGAACCAAGAGGTATATTCATGTATTTGTAAACAATCTAGCACGGACGTACACACACGTTCCGTTATCTAGATAAATAAATACATATGACATAATGTACAGTAGTGCATATATAAAATATATGTGGGGACATGGCGATATGGTTAAGGAAATCCCTTCGCCATCGTGTATTGCATGGTGCCATCGTACTGCGAATCGACCAAAGTTTTGTCAGTGAAATCCTGTTAACTCACGGTTTTTTATAACTTGTGAACGTTTCATACGAAAAATCAGATGAAGGCAATGCATACATAAACAAACACATACATATGTTACAAATGAAAATACACGAACAAAACACAGAGTATTCAATAAGATTGTAGAGTAAGATGTGTGTATTTGTGTGTGTGTGTGTGTGCGTGTGTGTGCGTGTGTGTGTGTGTGTGTGTGTGTGTGTGTGTGTGTGGCATAGTCAATCTATGAACTAATGCATTGTTACTAATGATTTCATGATAATGTTTATAAAAATGAGTGGCTGTGTGGTAAGTAGTTTGCTTACGAACCGCATGGTTCCGGGTTCAGTCCCACTGCGTGACACCTAGAGCAAGTGTCTTCTACTATAGCCTCTAGCCGACCAAAGCCTTGTGAGTGGATTTGGTAGACGGAAACTGAAAGAAGCCCGTCGTATATATGTATGTCTATATATATATATGTGTGTGTGTGTGTGTGTGTGTGTGTGTGTGTGTCCAACATCGCTTGATAACCGATGCTGATGTGTTTACGTCCCCGTAACTTAGCGGTTTGGCAAAAGCGAGCGATAGAATAAGTTCTAGGCTTACAAAGAGTAAATCCTGGAGTCGAATTGCTCGACTAAAGGTGGTGCTCCTGCATGGCCGCAGTCAAATGACTGAAACAAGTAAAAGAGAGTAAAGAGAGTAAGCATCGGATTTTCCACGAAGTTACTCTCGATCATATATAGAATTCGAGCTTGGGTGCCTTCGTGGAAGATCAGTAGTTTTAAATACTCTATGAATGAATGTATTTTAACTCTATTATTGAACAATTAATAACAATTCATACATTCCTTACACTAACACATACAGACACAACACGCCCATATTAAAAACACTGTCAATGTAACATAATGTATGTGTGTACTTGAAGTACCAGAAGCTGAGGCTTTCATCAGGGAAAAATTCTTTCATAAGCGTATTGTGATAAAAATTCATAATATAATTCAAAGTTAAGGGCAATGAAATCGCCCCAGAAGCGACCGCGATGGTGATAGATATGTATTTCACCGTTTTTGCGGCTTGTCAGTCTCACGTGTTATTTCTGAAACGAAATCGAATCAACTAGTCTGAAGTATAAACTGATAGTTATAAGTTTTATGCTGGTATGAAAAGATAGAGTTTCTACTGTAGAACTGTTTTCATTACATAATTCGAATTCATTCATGCACATTCTGATTTTTTTCTGGGGATCAATATGCAACACAGTTAAACTAATTTAACACAACGTTGTATACAATGTGTTTTCTATTACGATTTGATAATCAGCTTTTACTCCCTCTCTCTATCTGCATACGTATTCTGTGTGTGTGTGTGTGTGTGTGTGTGTGTGTGTGTGTGTGTGTGTGTGTGTGTGTGTGTGTGTGTGTGTGAGTGTGTGTGTGTTTGTGTGTGTGTATGTGTGTGTGCGCGTGCGTGCATGTGTGTATCTGCCTTAAAAAGCAATATGTGCGATGATGCGGTTCTCTGTGCACAATGCCGGGGAGAAAGGATAGCCACCGGCAGAATATCTTTGCTCATAAATCAACTCCATTAAAGATAGCCTGCGACACAACAATTGAAAATGGTCACAAACTAACTGGGAAGGCTCTACGCAGTGGGTGGAACTGTCACATCTCATTTAAATCACATATAGTAACGTGTTTTTAAAGAAGGAGGTAACTCATTGAACAACGTAGACTCAGATATAAAAAAAGACAGGATAATCACGACTGGAACACATTTTCTCAAAATAAATTTGAGCTTAAACGACAGGATATTGTATTGTGTGCACATAATATATAATATATCATACACATGTATTCTTTCATGTACGCTCTCACTCACTCTCTCTCTCTCTCTCTCTCTTTCCCTATCTCGCTCTCTCTCTCTCTCTCTATATATATATATATATGTGTGTGTACAAATAAATTCCTCTATTTACATAATATCGAGGTCTCTTTCATTCTTTTGTTGTCTTACCATTACTATTAATATATATACACACACACGCATACACATTCATACATACACATTGCACACATATATCAGTGACATATTCATAGGACAACAGTCGTATATGCATATATATATATATATATATATATATATAATTGTCTCAAGAACATGATCAGCTGTTGGTCGCCCCTGACTTGTTTATTTTTAATAAAGAAAACAAAAGTAAGAATCAAAGCGAGGCTAAAAATGCAAGGGTGAACGTGGTTGGCTACAAAAATTCATCATGGCTTTCTCACTATGATTCATTTATCATGTCAATTTAGGGTGGTGCCAAATTTGTTAACAGCTTTGCTCTTACTCAGCAAACAAAACTGATAATCTTTTTATTGTTGTAATTTTTTTATTTAGCTGCCGCTATTGTTGTTGGTAAATTTTATTTCGTTCTTGTGCTTTGTCATGTTTTGTTCATATTCTAGAAGACAACTCAGCGTGATGTGTTTAGAAATAAATTAGTTAAGACGTAAGATAGTCTTGCATATTGTATGAATACTACTACCACTACTACTACTACTACTACTACCAATAATAGTAATGATAATAATAACGATTTCTTTATTTGCCACAAGGGCAAATCACTAAAATATACTAGCTAATAATAATAAGGATAATTCTTTTCTACTCTAGGTACAAGGCCTGAACTTTTGGGGGAGGGGGCCAATCGATCAGATCGACACCAGTACGCAACTGGTAATTAATTTATCGACCCCGAAAGGATGAAAGGCAAAGTCGACCTCGGTGGAATTTGAACTCAGAACGTAAAAACGGACAAAATGCCGCTAAACATTTTGCCCGGCGTGCTAACAATTGTGCAACTTCGCCGCCTTTAATAATAATAATAATAATAATAATAATAATAATAATAATAATGATGATGATGATGATGATGATGATGATAATAATGTGTTATCTGTCACCGAAGGCGACTCATTGTAAAGACAGAAAACTAAAGCAGAAATAGTGGCGAGCTAATATGGAGTAGTATAAATATATAAACATACAGAATTATAAGCGTAACAGAAGAGAAAGAAAGCAGAATACTATAATGAAAATATGACAATATCTCAGAATAACGTTTAGAGCTGTATATAACAACAAAATTGAAAAGTGAAAATAAAATCAAGGCAGCTCATTACAAAACAAAACGTCTTCTATTTGCTCGCTGTCCTTCTAAACACACACAAAAAAAACGAGAGTTGAGTCATCCAACCACTATAAGTTCTTCACTTTTATTTGCAAATGATAATGTCTGTCGGAGGTTAAAATATGATTCTACGCTCTTCTTCACTGCAAATGATACTTGGACAAAACAATAAAGATCTTGACATAAAACAAATCTAACCCAAGATAATACAACGAATTATGCATATTGGGATTCTCCATCTAGCCTTAGATTAGACCTAATCTTTTCTCATTTTTTTTTTTCATATCCTAGTGTATCTAAGAGTATTGTATCTGTGTCCTTCCTTTTTGAAGGTAGATTGACATTTGAAAGAAATCTGGCAATTATTTCTAGCAGCTCTGCTTACCACGTGGATGGCTTATCAATAGTGTGCGGTGATGTTGTGAAGAGAGAGAAAAAGAGGAGGAGAGAGGTGAGAGGGATAGGAGGTCAATAACATTTAAAACATAATT
>NC_142930.1:101276960-101356960 GCF_046866305.1 Octopus bimaculoides | reverse complement strand
AATCTTCCACTGACACCTGTACTAATAATGTAATCCTCAGCTAGAATAAATGTGATACAGTGTGTAAGGAAATGTTCATTTGCCCAGTCTATTATTAGAGATCTTTTAAAAACAATTACTTTTTTATATTTTTTACCAATGTTTTATCAAACATTCGTTATGCATATCTCGGGGACAACGTTATTATTATAAAATACATATTTGTATTAGATATTTTGTAAAATATATACATATAGGTGCAGGAGTGGCAGTGTGGTAACTAGCTTGCTTACTAACCACATGGTTCTGGGTTCATTCCCACTGCATGGCACCTTGGGCAAGTGTCTTCTACTATAGCCTCGGGCCGACCAAAGCCTTGTGAGTGGATTTGGTAGACGGAAACTGAAAGAAGCCCGTCGTATATATGTATATGTATATATGTATATATGTGTGTGTTTGTGTGTCTGTGTTTGTCCCCCCCCACCACCGCTTAACAACCGATGCTGGTGTGTTTACGTCCCCGTAACTTAGCGGTTCGGCAAAAGAGACCGATAGAATAAGTACTAAGCTTCCAAAGAATAAGTCCTGGGGTCGATTTGCTCGACTAAAGAAAGGTGGTGCTCCAGCATGGCCGCAGTCAAATGACTGAAACAAGTAAAAGAGTAAAAGAGTAAAAGAGTATATTTTAGCCAATATATACATACCCAATAACAAAACCAGAAGTGAACATCGTAAGTGATCCCGCCCGTGTGAGTGTGAGTCCATATAAGAGGGGGTACCCCAAAAACACCTCGGAATTTTGCAATATTATTTTATTCACTAACTTTTACATGCTTACACTTTTATCGCCTTCAAAGTATTCACCATTTGAAACACTGCATCGGTCCAGACACATTTTCCAATATTCGAAACAGTCCTGGAACTCTTGCGAAGTGATGCCTTTCAATGCTTCTGTCGTTTTTATCTTCACCTCCTCTACATCTGCAAATTCAGTAGCCCCAGCTTTCGTTACCAGTGATGACATTTGCAAACTTTTAAAAAGGTAATAACTATTTATTGATTTATTCTCTCTTTTACTCTTTTACTTGTTTCAGTCTTTTGACTGTGGCCATGCTGGAGCACCGCCTTTAGTCGAGCAAATCGACCCCAGGACTTATTCTTTGGAAGCCTAGTACTTATTCTATCGATCTCTTTTGCCGAACCGCTAAGTTACGGGGACATAAACACACCAGCATCGGTTGTCAAGCGATGTTGGGGGGACAAACACAGACATACAAACACACACACACATACATATATATATATATATATATACATACATATATACGACAGGCTTCTTTCAGTTTCCGTCTACCAAATCCACTCACAAGGCTTTGGTCGGCCCGAGGCTATAGTAGAAGACACTTGCCCAAGATGCCACGCGAAAATGAATTTCAAAGGAGCGATTAGCTTATATAACCATATCATTACACACACCGAATTATGAAATCAATTTCAGCAGGAATTGATGGGATTGAAAATTGGCTGCCAAACAGAAAAGATCCCTTGTTTTTGACTTTTTAAAGTCTGAAATTTATTCTATCGGGTCTTTTGCCGAATCGCAAGGTTTCGGGGATGTAAACAAACACCGGCTGTCAAGAGGGGCACGAGAACACACACACACACACACACACACACGTGAAGGTTTTTCACATTTTTCTATCTACCAAATTCGCTCACAAGGTATTGGTCGCCCCGATGCTACAATAGTCCGAGGTGCTACGCAGTGGGACTGAACCCGAAGCTACGTGGCTGCAACGTAAGCTTCTTAGATATCCATTTCAAGAAAAGAAAAGGGAAAAAAAAGAGGGTACGTCGGGCATTGTATGGTCAATGCTCGATCGGGGATACCCTAGAGATAAACAACATTCCACCCATTAGATTATTGTAATCATCTATCTGTTGACATCGCAACCAAACAACGACAATAACAACAATAACAACAAACAAACCAAACATTTCAGACTGGACAAACAACAGCAACAGCAACAACACCAACAACAACAGGAGTAGAAAGAAGATAGAGAAGGAAAAGGTAGAGAAATAAGAATGAAAAGAAATAAAAATGAAATGTGGTGAAGAAGAAAAAAAAGAAGAAAAAGAAGAAGGAGGAGGAGGAGGAGAAAGGAGAGAGGAGGAGAAGAAGAAGGAGAAGAAGAAGAAGAAGAAGCGAGTGATGGTGATGATCTATAAGTTCAGCAGCAATTAAGAACGTCTACAACAACAATTAACCTTGAACTGTTCGGTGTGGTGGTGGCCTTTGTTAGGAGAGCTGCGGTTGAAGGGAATGGGTTGTGAAATGATTTATCTAATTTATTTATTTATCTAATTTGTTTATTTGTTTATAATTTGTTCGAATATTTTGTTTATTGCATCTTGAGACGAAACTATATATATTTTCCTGCTTCAACGGGGGAGGAAAGGAAAGAAACACCCAACACTAGAAAGTTATAGCTGGAATTAATGATAATGAGAATTATTTTATAATAGAAGTACGAGGCTCGGCATTATTTAATCACAACAAGACCAACAATAGCAAGATTTGGTAAACAATATTTGAAACAGTGGCACACATATATCTTTTATTTTAATTTTATTTTTTACTTGTTTCAGCTATTGGACTGCGGCCATGCTGGAGCACGGCCTTGGAGTGTTTTAGCCGAATAATTCAATCACAGTACTTATTTTTCTTTGTAAGTTTGATACTAACCCTATCGGTCTCTTTCGTCGAATTGTTAAGCTACCAACACCAGCCGTGAAGCGACAGGAGACAAATAATACAAAGGGGATTTTGTTGCTTTAACTTCTCTATGTGGCTTGTGTGTTTTCTCGTCTACGTTTTGTTTGCAATGTCCTGTACCCAGATATGCACCTATACATACAGGTGGATGTCGGTATGCACATACCTGTACGTATATATGCATATACTCATTTACTATTTGTTTATATATATATATATAAGCAATGTTAATTCTCTAAATGAAGTATTAACAGTAACTGCACGATAAAGTGTAGTATATTGCCACTTAAGTGTGGCTGACCCCTAGGGGTGGATGTTACTGTTGCTTTTAGCCCCAGGAGGAGATGTCCTCCTGGGGCTAAAAGCAACAGTAACATCCACCCCTAGGGGTCAGCCACACTTAAGTGGCAATATACTACACTATATATATATATATATATATATATATAATGCGAGAGAGTTAGGGGTTGAGGATCCAACCCACTAAGGGATAGTATCTATCCAATAGTCATAAACACCTGTACTTTGTGGGGTTTTTTTGTCAATTAGCTATGAATTGAATTAATGAATTCAACGGGATACACTGTCTGCAAGTCGTTGGGTTCAGCATATTATCCTCCATTTTCTAATTGATATATATATATACATACGGTATATTTGAATGTTTACACATGTATGCATGTATGTATAGGACATGTATGAATGTGTGTGTGTACGTATACACACGCTAGCACCTAATGCGGCGTTGATCGTCTGTATTAAAGCCCAAACTAAGTGGCCAGATTTCAACGATCAGTTTTCAGTTCCACGAACTGAACTACCTGCTCATCGAATAAGAATCTAACTGGCAGAGCACTTCATTGTTTACTCTTAATACATCTCCTATTGTGAATCATCATCGGTACACGGTGAACGACAGTTACAGATACAAGCCATCCAAAATACTTCCAGTTTCCCTCACTTGTAAGGCTTGGGTTGATGGGAAGTTTTGGTAAAAGACAATCGCCCTAGTTGCGTAGAAGCTGGGGCAACTGACCTTTATTATATATTGAATCTATGATCTCATGATTGTGCAACAAACTTTTTAACAATGCAGACATGCTGCACCTAATACCAAATGAAGAACATGATTGACGATGTTTTGGATAAATTGCATTAAAAATTTTTTGACAATTTATAATACTTTCCATAATGTTGATTCAGTAACATTGAAGCACTTCAGAAATGTCGCAAACTAAGCTTCACAACATTCGCAATATTAATGATGATGATGATGATGATGATGATGATGATTATTATTATTATTATTATTATTATTATTTCACGTGATATGTAAACACACATAAGTTTGCTTTTGATGCGCTGTAATGTATTGTAGTACAAGTAGAAAGACATACTTTTCAACGCGTAAGTACTCATAGAACAGCATATATAGGATAAAAGTCTGACATATCCTATATATGCTGTTCTATCAGTACTTAGGCGTTGAAAAATATATCTTTCTACTCCTAATGATTTCATTTATTTGTCACAAGGTTGAAGTATGAGAGGGACAATACAAAGACAGACATAAAGTGTATAGGTTTAAATGTAATGAAATGATAAAAAAAAAAGAGTAAAGAAAGAAAGTATACACGGTGTACACTGAAAACTAAGGAGCATATGCATAGCATACAAAGGTTAAAAAAAAGTGGCGGGAAGGATCACAGAGATACGGCCCTCCTGATGCTGGAAGGCCGCTTGGGATAACCGAAGAACCCCACTGTTTGAGATTTCCCTGAACACCAAGAGTAAGTACCGTCTCCAATTCCTTCTCTCCGACTCGCAGGTCTACACTCATGCCATTTTCGCAACTTTCACCTACCTTTCAATAAATTCACTCGAGGACAGCACTTCCTTCTCCAATCTCAATTTCCTTTTCAAGTGAAAATTGAAGAAATCAATGAGAGGAATGTATCTGTCCTCATGCCTTTCAGCCTTATTCACGAAACAACCTCTTTCGCCACAGCCACCAGGACAAAGGAAAACTGTCTTGCCTGCCCGACTAAAGGAGGTCGGCGGTGCAATTATCACCACAGACTCGGCCGACAGACAGATCCCTCCCACACGCGACAGCGGCTGTTCCACATAACCCCACAGTGTCCGGACACTGAACGAGGGCGTGCAGAACGGTTTCTTTACTCTGCGCGCACAACATACAAGCCTGTCTGATATCATATCCGTGCCTGTAGAGTTTATCTCGAATCGGTAGCGCTCCCGGTAGCACTGCCAGGCCAAGTACATCTAGAAATTATCCATGATAGTGTCCGGACATTGTCCGGAACAAAAACCTCTGCATGGCAAATTTGTGACCCGTAGCAAACAAGCTGATGTAGACAAGAAGCACACCTATCAGTGGCTACGGACCTCACGGCTAAAGGCACAGAGTGAAAGCTTTATATTGGCTGCTCAAGATCAGAGCTTATTGACTCGGAATTATCAAGCCAATGTGATGAAAAATGGTGGTGAAAAATAGATACTGCAACGAAGGGATTGAAACAGTGAACCATCTAATCTCTGTGTGTAAGGCATTAGCACCTGTAGAGTACAAATCAAGACATGACAGAGTTGGCCAATATCTACATTGGTATAAAAACATTCAATCACATTTATGCACACCCAAACACACACACACACACACACACACACACACACACACACACACACACACACACACATGACACATACATACTCCACCCCATAATTAGTCTTAGGGAGGTAGATTTTTTAATCAAAATTTTCCCCAAAATTATAAATGTATGAATGCAAGACCTGGTGAATTTCGTCTTCAGTGGATTCTGTTCGTTCTATTGACTATAGGCATTCTTTTCAGCGGATGTTATCCAATTTTTATATTACGAGATTTTATTTTCAAGGACATTCTTTATAGTTAAAATTTTCATTTATTATATCATTGTGTTGCTTTCTTTTTTACTCTGGTAGTTGTTTTATTTGTAACTTCGTTGTTTGTAATATGTTTCGTTAGCCATTATAACTGCTGTCAATCTATGCATCATTTAGTAGTTTTGAAATTGTCTACGTTGCCATCACGGTTCTGTCCCTAACATGTTTTTCTCGCTTCAGTTCAGTTATTTCACATCTTGCTTATTTAGAATCGCTAAAAGGTACTTTTGCTAGCTGCTATTTACATGCCATAAAAATATTCTCTTCAAATGGTTTCTTGCTTTGCTAACTATAGTTCAGTCATCACATGTTACGATTTGATACTTTTCGTACCTGATTTTGTCTATATTTTATTCTATGCATTTATATGACCTGAATTAGCTAGCTCTTAATGTTGCAAGTCTTTTTGCACGTACGCGCGTGTTATATAAGCCTACACACACATACATGTATGTCAGCAATATACAACGCTCGTAAACAGTAGTGGGAACGATAACTGTAGTGAAAAGAACCAATCGACTTAAGCGTGTATAAATGAACCCCGAAAAGCAAAAGAAAAACTGTTTTGCTTGTAGCTCGCAGTGACGCGAAACTTGAGTTGCAAGAAGAGTGATTCAGTTTAAATAAATATTCAAACTTACGTCTCATGTCACTTCCCCCACACAGATAAAAAAAAGTGCACCCCAACATGAACGGGCAAAGTAATATATACATATACATATATATATATATATATATATATATATATATATATATATATATGTATGTATGTATGTATGTATATATATGTATGTACATATATATATATATATATATATATATATATATATATATATATATATATATATATATATATACATATATATATATATATATATATATATATATATATATATATATATATATTATATATATATATATATATTATATATATATATATGTATACATATATATATATATGTATATATATATATATATATATATATATATATATATATATATATATATATATGTATATATATGTATGTATGTACGTATGTATGTATGTATGAAGAAGCGTTTTAATTAAAACTTGATTGCAAGTTTTCACTTATTATTTATTTACTCCCTTTTCTGAAGTTCGACACCCAACTAAAATATTGCACCGGTGTGAGGCACGCCCCACCTTGGGAAACCCTACTCTAAAACATGTATCAACTACTTACGTCGTTTTTTACCCGATAAACATGAACGGACACACACACACACACACACACACACACACACACACACACACATGCTGTTTCTTACAATAATGATGTAGATATTGGGGCTAGCATAGTACTACTACTACTACTACTACTACTACTACTAGTAGTAGTAGTAGTAGTAGTAGTAGTAGTTGTTGTTGTTGTTGTTGCTGTTGTTGTTGTTCATGTTGCATTATGATAATTGTAGCAGTTATTGATAACGATGCTGAGGTCATCTTCAAGTTTAGGGGGGTAAAAAAAAAATATTCAAGGGAAGTAACTGAACGTCTTACCAGTATTCTCCGTACATCTCTGTTTATAAATAAATCACACACGTGATTTGATTGACGTTAGGGTTAGGGTTAGGGTGAGGGTGTGATTTATTTATAAACAGCTAGAAGAAAACGGATAATACTGGTAAGTCGTTCAGTTATTTCCCTTGAATATTTTTATTTACTTTTTTTAACCCCCCTAAACTTGAAGATTACCCGATGCTGATACTTTTGGTGTTTGCAATTTGTTTATGATGTTAGTTGATAAGTTTGATCAGATATTTCAAGCGCTGCATCTATGCTGGTGTTGTTGTTGTTGTTGTTGTTGTTGGTGGTGGTGGTGGTGGTGCTGCTGCTGCTGCTGGTGTTAATTATGATGTCGCTGTTGTAGGTATTGAGAAAACTTCTACGCCATTATTCTGGTAACGTGACACGTTATCCTATAAGCTCTAATCCACATCAGCACCAAAAAGCTGCTTTTTATTCCCCTTTCTTCAACATCTTACACAACTGTCAACATCCTCAAGACGAGTCAACGCTTGCACTGCTAGATATAGTAGTCAAATCTACTTGCCTTCACACCAGCACCGTCTTACATAAGATATGACAATGAAATAATGCTATCTTATGCCGTTGATTATAGACCTGTTCAATCTGAATATCATGTCCAGGTACAAAATTTTAAGAAGCGTCTCAGATTATTTTGTTCACTAATTTATATAACCACACAGGCTAGATCACACTGTGGTAGTAGTAGTAGTAGTAGTAGTAGTAGTAGTAGTAGTAGTAGTAGTAGTTGTTGTTGTTACTATCGTCGTTTAGCCTCAAGTCAATCCACTCGCATTGAGCAAACATAAACATTCCGTTACCATGTTACCATGTTACTTCTTCAATCACAATGTATCTTGGACTACATTATCTAATTAACAAACGTGTCCTTTCATTTTTCTAAAGAAGTAAAAGGGGACTATTGAGGGTAATTTGGCTGCAATTTCTATCAAGCTGATGGGACATATAGGGCCTTATCTTCAATGTCACTAGTAGTTATTCTTGCCCTGCAAACTTTTCTTTACAAAGGTAAATTTAAGTATATTTAAATACATATAAGTTATGATCTGCTTTGTGTTAATTCACAAAAATGCCTTTACTTGTATGTCATATATATATACTTACGCAAATTCACTATAAGAATATATGATACAATGATATCAAGACAATGTAAAACGTGCTATCTTAAAGGCAGCGTGTTCGCACTAATATATATGGTTCTGGGTTCAGTCCCACTGCGTGGCACCTTGGGCAAGTGTCTTCTATTATAGCTTCAGCCTTGTGAGTGGATTTGGTAGACTGAAAGACCGTCGTATATATATATATATATATATATATATATATATATATATATATACTTTATTTAAAAGCAGCAGAAACATAACAAAAGACTGTTACTCTGAGTTTCACGTTCTCATTCATCGGACAGTTTTGTTTTCTAACAAAACTGTCCGGTGAACGGGAACGTGGAACTCAGAGTAACAGTCTTTTGTTATGTTTCTACTGCTTTTAAATAAAGTATATTACTCTACTTCTGGCATTTGAGTACTCTTTTTTCCACCTTGTTGCACATTTCATGTGCTTACTCGGGTATATATATATATATAGTGATGGATACCGATATTTCACCATTTTTGTGGCTTGGCAACATCACATACCTGAATAGAACCGGGGATGATTCGAATCGCTATTTATAAACGGTATAAAAACCATTTGCTGATTACATCCAGCATCATGAAGGAATCTTACCCCAGGTGACATACGGCAGCTGATCGGCGAGCAAACAAAACACATGCAGTGAGTATGTGCGGTCAATAATGCTTACAAGACTAACGCTGCTTTTAATTCGTTATCGAATTTAATTTTACATAAGCATCGCCGCGACATACCTGCAACTAGTTCTTATGCTATTTATGTATAGTCGTAGACTGGCAATTTAATTCGTCCCCTGATCGATTCAGGTATGTGATATTGATAAGCCACATAAATGGCGAAATACTGGTATCCATCACTCCTGAAATGGATTGGCAGTGAGATGTATCGCTTGTATATGATTATCAGGTGTTTTAACACCCAGAGTAATGAGAAAGTTTTACCTCAGGCATTATACGACACCGAACCGGCGAACAAAGAAAACACATGCATTGAGTATGTGTGGTCGATAATGTTTACAACACTAGCGCTGTTTTTAATTCGTTATTGAATATATATATATATACGTGTGTGTGTGTGTGTGTGTGTGTGTGTGTGTGTGTGTGTGTGTGTGTGTGTGTGTGTGTGTGCGTGCGCGCGTCTTTGTGTCTGTGTCTGTCGCCCACCACCGCTTGAAAACCGGTACTGCTGTATAATTTCGTTCCCGTAACTTTAGCGGTTCGATAGAGTAAGTACTGAAAAAAAAAAACTAAGTACTGAGATACACTAGCATGACCGCCGTCAAATGACTGAAACAAGAAAAATATAAAAGATAAAATATAATATATATACATACCCAAAATGCCCAACATTTGTAATTTACTAACATTGTGCTGAGATAAAATAAAATATTCAAAATTATTAATATTTCTGTTTCTCTTCATTTGCTTTTCCCGCCATCTATCTGTTAGTCTATCCTATTTTCTTTCGTTCTTTCTTCCTTTATTTTTTTCTTTCTTTCTTTCTTTCTTTCTTTCTTTCTTTCTTTCTTCCTTTCTTTCTTTATATACCGGCTCCGAACTGTTATTAATATTCTTGCTGCTGCATGGGTGGCATATAATCCACATAATCCACTCACAATAATCCGATCGCTCACCGCCCATCAATAATTCAGCTATCATTTCGTTAAAAAGTTGGGGATCACTTGTGTGATTGATTGGTTGCTTGCTGCTAAATATATTCATGGCAATTATAGCACATTCATACATACGTACGCATATATATTGATTCTTTTACTTGTTTCAGTCATTTGATTGCGGCGATGCTGTGGCACCACCTTGAAGGGTTTTATTCTATGAATCAACCCTAGGACCTTTTTTTTTTTCTTTTTGAAGCCTGATACTTATTCTATCGGGGCATTTTGCCGAACCGCTAGATTACGGGAACATAAACGCACCAATACCGGGTGTCAAGCGTTGTTGAAGGGACAAACACAGACAGACAGACACACGCGCGTACACACACACACGTGCACACACACACACAACCGGCTTCTTCTTATAGGTTCCGTCCACCAAATCCACTCACAAGTCTTTGGTTGGCCCGAGGCTGTAGCAGAAGACGCTTGCCCAATGTGTCACGCAGTGGGACTGAACCCGGAACCATGTAATTGGGAAGCAAGCTTCTTACTCCACAGCTACGGCTGCGCCTAGATACAGCCACGCCTGCGCCCATGATTCTTTCAATTCCTGAAATAAATATTATTCTATACACAGTATCAAGTTCCCTTTTCTCACCGATATACCCACATAGTTCTGAAACTTTTCTTTCTTACACTCAGAAATGCTTGAGAGTACGATACTGTATTTCCTGTATCTATATTTTTATGGCCCATATCCCTAACTAAAACCCCACAATTCAAGCCAACGACGGAGCTTCTACTTGATCGCTTCATCTGCCAGAAATAGTAGTCAAATCGCCCTCAAGCTACACCTTACAACCGTAGGAAAGGAAAGGACATATTGAGTGATGTGGTTCTACTTGAAGTTTTTCTACAAATCCATTGAAAGAGGGGAGAATCATAGCTGAAGTCTTTGATTATTAGTCTACTCAATCAAGATTGTTGGAGGAGTAAACCACCAGCACCACCACCACCACCACCACCACCACTACTACTACTACTACTACTACTACTACTACTACTACTACTACTACTACTACTACTACTACTACGTAACCTGTTTTGAAAACGTTGTGCATATTTCTGACAAAGAATAATTTTAACCCAAGAAGTTAGTGAAATTTCTAAATTCCTCGATCAGAATAATAGTTAAGACTATCTTAACATGCTTCTGTTGAACTGAAACGTTTTAACGACTGAATTAAATACACACACGCAGGCACATACACACACTCACACATACACGCGTGCACACGTACACACACACACACACACAAGCCCAGATATCTGCCTCGATTTCTTGAAAAAGAAAGTTCTATAAAATATTTGTTATATATTTCTACACACACACACACACATATAAATATGCGTATGTGTGCGAGTGTATGTGTGCGAGTGTATGTGTGTGTATATATACCAGTATTCATACATGTCCACACACACACACACACACACACACATATATATGTACATATATACATATAATTTTCCCCATCATATATAGTTCCTGTGGACGTTAAGTAAAAATCTTGTTCATTATAGCGTAAGCGTAACCTAAATTCACTTAACAAAAACAACACTCTCTCCTTTATTAACACCATTATTGACAGTACCTCCTTCAAAGCTGTTCTGTGTTAGCAACGAAGAACGACACTGCATGACATTATGCCACCGAGAAGCGAGCCGAGACATGAAAAAATTACACTGGTTTAGTAATAGTAAAGAAGTCATTATGACACGAAAAAATATGTCAAGCTGTCTAATTATAAATTAGTACAGTAGCAATGATACACTCTTGCTTCTCCTCAAACATTAATAACTGTACATATCTGTATAGACATTAGCAAATTCTAGAAAGTAAAAATAAAATTTGTAAATATTTCTAATCTATTTCCTGACGAAATTCTTCAGCGGAGAATTTTTAAGTATTTGGATTAAAACTTTAATTATTTTCAGATGTCATGCGGGAAATTTTATACGTAGTTTTTTTTTTAAATAGGGGCTATGAGAACAAGAGGAAAAAGTCCATGTATCCTGCAATCAGAAAAGGATTGTGTACGCAGCCTAAACACTTTGCTTTCAATGCATTAGGCCACGTAAGTAGGTACAAAAGTAAGCAAGTACTGCATGGTGGTAGAGTTCCCAAAGATGTAGACATGTACTTCAAGATATGTATGTATGTATGTATGTATGTGTGTGTATATATATATATATATATATATATATATATATATATATATATATATATATATATATATATATATATATATTAAGGCGGCAAGAATCGTTAGCAGCCTGCTAGAAAAAATACGACCAAATTTATCTGAAATCACAGCTAACCATGACAACTGAATTGCAAATAAGATTATTTTACATGATGTTTGAATAAAGCCAAGAAAAGAAAAAGACAAAAATGACTGGAAAGCAGGTTTGTCATGGTTAGAACGCTTAAGCGTCTATCTGCTCAGTGAAGTCTGACTTAGCTTGAAACAACTTCTTTTCAAGTTCTGACTTCAAAATCTCCACGAGTTTGACTTTGATACTTCTCTCATAAATTTTCCTCTTATTGTTTAACTTTGAAGTAGCAGCAGCATTAGCAACAGTAGCAGTGGCAATAGCAGTAGTAGCAGCAGTAGTTACGGTAGCAGTAGCAGCAATTGTTGATGCTGTTGTTATTAAGTTGCAGCGATAACAACATCAAAATAAACGCATCACTACACCTTACAGTAACTCTGATGCAACAGCTTTACTGTGACCGCACAGGTACTTTTAGTTTCAGCATGTGCAATAGTGCTGTTAACCTTCCACCTATCTTTGTCTTCTCCGATCAACGCCCCCCAACGCCACTACTACCTGTAATTTTAACCGAGTAAGCAATAGTAATAAGTTGATCCTCGCTACTTATGGTAGCACAATGGATGGTGATGCTATTATGTATAATCACTTTGCACAGTATGTTTCCAATGTCAGCCTGGCTGCTAAAGGTCAACGATGTATGACATATCTACAGCAACATCAGGAGTTTTAATACGTAGAAACAACTCCAAGTACAAAAAGCAGTTCCTTCACAGTATGAAACTTCTCGAGTGGACATAACTACAAGACCACTTACATCATTTAGACTGATTGTTTATCAAGTCCGAAAGCACGAAATTTCATTCCGGTGGGATTTGAACACAGACTATGAAAAAAAAAGTGATCAAATACCGCAAAGCATTTTGTCTGACACTCTGTCATTTCTTCCATCTACTTCCGTTAAGTCGGTTAAATAGACCTTAAAACTTGGTAACAGCACCCACACTGAGAACAGTTAAATATCTGCTTCTATTATGGAGGTATATTTCTTACTCTGGAGACATCTCGTGGATTATGAATAAATAATTTCAAAGAGAAAGATAAATCAAATAGTACACACAGCTCTAGTATCATGACTAACTTCAATATAAGAGACTATTCCTGCACTGAGAGCAGATTCATAGCAAGGCACAGTTCCGGCCAGAGAAACAAGTTGAGCCAAGTGGACAACTGTTCTATTTCCAAATAGAGGCAAAATTGTAATGGCATTATTTATTTTGTTTCTTTTTTACGCTTTCTTTTTTTCTTGTTCGTTTCTTGTTATACTTCTTTCTTCTAATCATCGCAATAGCATGGAAACGGAAAGGATAAGATTTCGAAAGTAAACAAGTGTTTGTAATATACAAAGAATCAACACAATTTCCTTTAATTCTATGGTCAAGGTCAGAAAACAATGTAATAAACTGCCTAAATCTCAGATTTGTCAAAGAATCGAAAAGAGGTGGAGCAGTTAATGACTTTTGCGTTTAAATAAAAACAAATAAATAAATATGTTCGCTTGATGAAAACTGCAATACAACTAATTGTTGAAAATTGTATAATTTTTCATTAGTTGAATTATTTTACTACGAGTAAAAATGTAATTGGTCTCCTAGACAACAAAAGAAGATATTTTTTGAAGAAAATAAAAGTGAACTGGACAAATTGCTTTGATCATGCTTCAACTAAATGAGGATAACACACACGGAATTTTCCCGGATTTTGCAGTTCCTCCATTTCAATTCCTTTCACATTCAATACCATAGGTTGATGAAATTCCATTCTCCCCATTGTCATTTTAACACGAATTATACCTCATACACATGTACGAATATTGGAATGTTTTAATTTCTGATAATATGTGTGCAAGTTGCTTTCCGATCACCAATTGTTGTTTACGAGTGAAAATTATATATATATATATATATATATATTCTTTTCAAAGTCACCGAGGTTGACTTTGCCTTTCATTCTTTCGGGATCAATAAAATAAATACCAGTTGTGTACTAGGGTCGATATAATCGACTAGCCCATTTCCCCAAAATTTCAGGACTTGTTCCTTTAATAGAAAGGATTATTATTATTATTATTATTATTATTATTATTATTATTATTATTAGTAGTAGTAGTAGTAGTAGTAGTATTATTAATATTATCATCATCATCACCATTATTATTAAGCGTCTCATACTGACTGTTTACTTCTCGTGCATTGGGATATTTATACCCTCTACCCTTTTTCTTATTTATTTTAAGATATTCGTAAAATAAGAAAACCAACACATTTCTATCCAGTAGCTGTTCCATTTATTTCGCCTTTCCTGGGACAATAGCTTAATCACCATTATTAACAAAGCTATTCGCAATGACTGGCTTAGATTCCTACGTATATTCTTTTGGGTATCTTCAACAGACCTTTAGTTATGAATGGTTTCCCTTCACATCTTACAATGGAAGAGATTTTACTACCGCGCGACTACGTATGTAATTAACAACATTAGAATTATTAATGAAAACATTTCTCACGTGTTTCACAGTGAAGCGAGATTTATCCAGTTTGTATTCTTTTGTTGTTAAATTACTATTAAAGAGAAATGGTCTTCCACGTTTCTAAACTTTAAGGGATTTCCCTATTAAGTATATTACTTTGTACTTATGCATATTACTCTGTAAGAATCCATGGTTTGAATTGCTTTCCTACAAACCTTAATGTGATACTTACTAGCATATCTGATGAATTTAACAAACGTTTCACTAGGTAAGAGTTTCTCACTTTTGTATTTCTGTCCTACTAATATAGTTCTCCAGTTCAAATGCCTATAAATTCCCATATGCCTAAGAATCATTATGTCTATGAACAAAATCAAATGACCACACGTTCAGTAGACCTGCTACTCCTATGGGCAGATCTATGTTGGATGATGGATGATCCTTCTCGTGATAAAAGAAGCCAAAACATTTTTCGCATTACTGATGCTTATGATGACCTGATGAAGCAGCTCAATGATGAAAAAATCAAACTGTGATCATTGTTTTCCCAATGTTCAAGAAACTCAAGACCGTATTATTCAAAAATATCAGTAGTCATTCTTGAGCCATAGCCTAATATGACTGGATTCCCAGATTCTGTGGCGTATATATTTCCCTCCTGGACGTATTGGTTAGGTCGTTTATTTTCCGATAAAATGTTGGCTGCACCGCTAGTGTATATCTTTACGCACACACACACACACACACACACACACACACACACACACACACACACACACACACACTAGAAAGCTATATGGTCAGAAGTTTGCTTCCCAACCACGTGATTCTGGGTTTAATTCCACTACGTGACATCTTGGAATAATACCTTCAACTATAGTCCGGGGCCGACCAAGCCCTGTGGTTGGATTTGGTAGACAAAAACTTAGAGGGTTGCTGTTGTGTGTGTGTGTGTGTGTGTGTGTGTGTGTGTGTGTGTGTGTGTGTGTGTGTGTGTGCGTGTACGTAAGTGAGTGTATATGTATATGTAAGTATGTACGTATTCATATGTGCGTGTTTATGTTTGTCCCACCACCACCGCTTGACAACTGATGTCTATTTGTTTACATTCCCATTAACTTAGTGATTCGATAAAATGACCGATGTAATAAGTATAAGGCTTAAAAAAAAGACAAGTACTGGGGTCAACGTTTCTGATTAATTCCTTCAAGGCGGTGCCTTAGCATCCCCGCAGTTTAAGGACCAAAGCAAGTAAATGAATATCTGAATATCATGTAAGAATCTTGGAGTAACAATTATTAAAGTAATTCGCGCGCGTACGCGTGTGCGTGAATGTATTACATATAGTTATATACATATATACATATATACACATGCAAACAAATTATATATATATATGAAAATATATATATATGAGGATATATATATATATATGAGAATATATATATATATATATATATATATATATATATATATATATATATATATATATATATATATATATATATATATATATATATATACACACACATATTTATATATATATATATATATATATATATATATATATATATGCGTGTATGTATATACATATATACATATATACGCACATACACACAGAGAAAGAGTGTGTAAGGGAGAGAAGGGCTAATAGCAAAGAAGAAATAGAGAATGAAACTGAGAGCGAGAACGAGAGAACAATACATAAATACATACACATATGTACACACATGTGCGCGCGCATACACACCCTCACACACACGCAAACACTCACACACATACCTTGGCATAATAATTCATAGTCACAGCTTAGAACTAATCTGTAACGACATTCAGGATGTTTATAGCTTCCGGGGTCAGAGAGAAAGAAATTTTTTCTTCTTTCCCCCGTTTGACATGTGGTAAACACATGTAAATTAAATATGTAAGAATGTAAATATGAAACAGTATGTAAATTATGTATGTATATATATATATATATATATATATATATATATATATATATATATATATATATATATATATATATATAAATATACATATATATCTATATAGATATAGACATGTACATATATCAATGAATATACTGAAATGTAGAAAACGGATAAATATATTAAATATGTAAATAGATGTTAATAAATGCTGTTACTCCTCTTACCAGGACTTGTGGAAGAAGTATGAAGAAATCCGAATAGATTCTTCCGTTGTCCAGAATGTCCTTGCGAAAAAAAGAACGTAACCGGCGTGACTGAGATAATAACAAAAAAGAAAAAAAAAACGAAAAAAAAAAAAAAGCAATAGCGAGCATAACAACTTTTAGAACTATAACAACAACAGAAACAACAACATAAAGTTGATCTAACCCGAAGAAAATGTAACAAGAATTTAAAAACAAAAGTAAAACGTAAAAAAGTAACAAATGAACAGAAAAAAAAACCTCATCACTCTAGGTTGGCTTAATTGTGCGCAAATGAGATAGATTAGATAGATTCAGCTAGAAGCCAAATCTGGATTCGTACTTATAAAACAAGCTTAATCCAAGTCAGCTGTCTAATCTGACCAGACTATCATGCGTGTGTGTGTGTGTGTGTGTGTGTGTACGTACGCACACACACAGATATGCTTATGTATGTATATATGTATGTATGAATGTATGTGTTACCACTGAAAGAGTCGATCAATCTCTGCAACATCACCACCACTATGGCGTCTAGTGGCACCTGGCTAGTTGCAGTGTCTGACATTTTAAGTTTTGTTTTCCGTAAGTCTTAAGTGAAACACAGACAACTTAAAGCGAAGATACTATCTCTGACGCCGCTTGTTTAAGTCGTTCACAAATGTTTTTTATCTATTTATTCATTGATATATATATATATATATTTTTGTTCAATAATTCGAGGGTGGATCAGCTCAATGTTCTTGTTCTCTACTCACCACTCTCTCATATACATTCATACCTCCACATTTTCATATATCGATACATGGATAAGTGTGTGTATGTGCGTGTGTGAATATACATGTGTGTATGTATATATATATATATATATATATATATATATATATATATATATATATATATGTGTGTGTGTGTGTATATATGATATGATATTATATATATATAGCTGTTGAGGGACGCTACCATCCTAGTTCTCCGGTATATACGACTGTGCAGTGAAAACCTGGAATTTCATTATCCGAATTTGAGTATCTTTGATATCTGCATGTCAATTTCTCTATCTTCTTCCTTTTTTCTCATGCATACATACATACATATATATATATATATATATATATATATATATATATATATAGTTCTCAAGAACTTAGTGACCAGACCAAAAGGGGTCTACATTTAGCATATTAGGAGTCCACCTAGTGGTCATTCCTCTTATATGTAAGTAATATAATTTTCTGAATCTTCAGATTTTTTTCAATATGCTAGGCCACTGGTTTTAATTGATATTAATTTAATTAATATCAATTTTTTACCCTTATTATTTAAATTTATATATATATATATATATATATATATATATATATATATATATATATATACACACACACACATTATATGCATTATATATATATATATATACATTTAAATTTTATATAGTATATATAATTCGAGACAACATTCAGTAATAGGTTTTAGTGGTATATTTCAAGTTTAATTCAAATAGGTATAAAGTCATGGCCACCAACAGCCTATTAAGTTGCTGCGCACTTCCAATGATTAGATATCTAGTGAAGATGTACTATAATTGTATGACCAAGGGATTTGTGCGTCTTTCAATTTGTACACACACACACATATTAGAAAGAGAATGACAGGGAATAGATATATAGATTTATGCGTGCATGTTGTGTGTGTGTGTGTGTGTGTGTGTGTGTAGTTGTGGGTATGTTTTAGTCTCTTAGTCAACAGAGGACGAACAGTACCAATGACCTATTTTCTGTGCTTCTGTTGTCTGATAACTGGCGGGAAGTGGCTCGAATGCTAGCAATAGGATTGGCTCCGCTGAAGGTATCCTTAGGCATGGGGATGGTGCGAAACAGGGTGGTAGATCATGTTTATCGCTCAAGACAGGCCAAATTTCATATACGTGTCTCGAGTCGATCCATGGCTGTAGTAGAAGACTCTCGACAAAATACTGCACTGTAGGATTGATTCCGAAACCCCCATGACCCTGTCTACGATGTAAAATATACTTACGTATATCTGTGCGTGTGTGATGCTCATTAAATTCTTGTCGATCGCGATAAAATGGAGTAAAGAATCCCGTCAGTTGCGCTCAATTTGTGATTCTCCCAAAGGGAGACCTTATTGCTCTTGAGCAGCTCTAATGCTAAAGCTAATATTAAAGATTAAACTAAGCTTAAAGGTGTATGTGGAGTGATTTATTTCAATGATTAAACGCTGAGAAATTAGGACCCTCAAATCAACGGGGGGGGGGGTTAAATCAGATGCCAGCTTCTATAAATTGCATGGGTAAATGAAACTGTGTTCCCTACACACACACACACACACAGACACACACACACACACAGACACACACACACACACACCATATTAGCTGCTTCAAATAACGAGTTGGTTTAGCCTGATAATATATAGTAGTGTTACAAGCGTTTGGTATATGAATGGACCAGGAACGAAAGAAAGAATTAATTGGTCACTCTGCATACCAAAGGAAAATATAACTAAGAGAGTAAAAAATATTTTCGAAATGCTCTCCATGCGTGATATAAATTTGGGTCGTTTAAACATTTGTCGGAAGCTATATAGTACATGAACTCACATGAACTTAAAACTGTTCAGTTTATCAAAGCGAGATGTTTAAACACTGGAGATGGACATAGATTTGAACTAGTGCTTTGACTATACCCCCATTGCAATCAAGCAAAGGAGGCAAAATGGATTCTAAATGAAACATAAAGTTATCTCGCAAGACAGATCTCCAAGATCCTTCCCTTTTTTAGCCGTTATCGAAGCACCTCTTGGTGTTCAGAATTTCTTGTTCACCAGGGAGCCTCACTTGCCACAAAACTCAAGGAACCATGCTTCCTATTCACATTTAAATCTCTCTTTAGGGTTTAAAGAAATGTTTTTTTCCCCGCTTCTACCTCCTCCAAATCAAACGCCCCCCAGAGTGATCAGTTGTTTTATATCTACGATTCCTGGGTATTCCTTAGTGATTAGTTCCCTGCTACTGACGCTCACTAAATGTAATCTCACCAGTCAGATTCTACTGTCCGTTATTATAGGCTGTGCAGCATGATCATAATTGTATTTGTTTGTGTGTCTCTATCTCGAATGTTTATATATCCTTGTGTTCATGTCTCTGTTTATTCCGCTTGCTTTTCTTCTCTTTTAGGTTTTGACCGATCATTTTATCATTGTTGCGTCTGCAAGTTTTATTGTTATCATTTATGCCTCTTCTTAACTTATCACGGCCATTCCTTTTTGATTTACTCTCGTCCGCCCTTCTTGCCGCTATTTATGATTTTTTTTCTCTCTCTCCGCTTTAATTCAAACACATTTCTCTATTCTCTGTTTTCATCCACTTTTTTGTTGTTATTTCTTTCTCGGATTGCAACCTTCCAATGACTAGGTCATTCACTACTCGCTTTTCGATGCGTATTTACGACGATGAAATATTACGGCTTTCATTGTTTTCTTGGCCGAGAAGGCTCATGGAAGGTGCGGTATAGGTATATACACTAGTAACCTATGGACTGCGGCCTTCACTGAAGGTATCTGGTAAGTGGAATCTTGGTCAAGCCATCGCTACTGGTCAGTGTTTTCATCATTGTGAGAGCCTATGATAGGGAAGCATTACATCTTAAAACGAAAGAGAAGGAACGCAGAGAAAGTAGTCATATACGATATTTGACAGACTCCGTATATATGAAAAATAAAATGAGATGACTGAAACACCTCAACTATGCCATCGGTACAGTTAAGAGTTGTTTCATTGAAACAAAAATAAATAAATAAAATTGTAAACTAAAATTTCCCTCTTAGTTGGAGAGAGAAAACATGTCTATTAGACCTCATCATCATAGAGGAGATAACGCTAGCTTACCTGTTCAGTTCTGAATGATTTTTACACTTAGAAAAATATTTACGAATAATTTCGGCCAATATATAATTCGCAGCAATTAAAAGCCAAACATAATCTGAGAGAAATAACAGAAGTTATACTAATCAAAAGATATTTGTAACTCTATATCTTAAAAATCTTTATCAATTGATCAGGAAGGCTTGTATAGACTATACTATGTTGACGATGTATAACAGATCAAAATATGTCTATAATTATTCCTTGCCTGCAGACAAAGATCACACTACTCCTTCATGAATTAAGTGTAAGATTGAAATTATTGATATATTAAAATTATCTCCCCTTTTCTTTCAGTGTTGCTAACAATCACCACAAGGCTCTTATCTTTCCCCAAATTTCTAATTCAGTATATCGTATATGTAGTTTCAGTTTCAATCCCACTGCAGGCACCTTGTGCAAATGTCTTATACTGTAGATCTTGTTCGACCACATGCCTTATAACTCTTTTCCGCATCATATAGACTTATATGATTGGTTTCCCGGTTTCAGTGGCAGGAATACTTATTTGTGCCAGCTGAGTGGATAAGAGAAACGGGAAATGAAACGTTTTGCTCAAGAACACAATGCATCATCCGTTCTAGGAACCGAAACCACAATCTTACGTTCGTGAGTCCGACACCCTAACAACTAAGCCATGCACCTACATACACACATGCGTGTGCGTATATATGTGTTTGTGTTTATCTTCGTGCTTGTGTTTGTACTTCAACGCCACCAAACAACCAGCGTTAGTGTGTTTATGTCTCCGCAACTTAACGGTTCAGTAAAAAAGGATGATAGAATAAGTATAGCGTTAAACATTGGTACAAGGGTCGATTTGTCCGACTAAGCCCTTTAAGACGGTACCCCAGCATAGCTGCAGTCCAATGACTGAAACAAGCAGAAGATTATATATATATATATACATATATAAGTCTAATTGCAACACCGAGAAGAATGCAAATACATTTCTTTCAAGTTTTCGGTGTGCAAAAAAAAAAAAAAAAAGGAAGCGGAGTGTTCTGACGTACAATTTCATGGATTTTTGAGAAGGCGATACTCAAAGAAACCGTACCCCGTGTGCTTCTGCAATGAATATATTTATCTGTTACATAAAGCAGTCATAAATTAGTTTATCATCTTAGTGGATAGCTTAATTTGCGCGTTTATGCTTTCGATGGCTTGCCATTAATTAAAGAATATATAATTTATGCGCAAAGCAACATAAACCGGAAGGGCTGATATAAATCAAACGCAGAGAAGCGGTGCCTTTATAATCTTATGCTTCTGGTAGCTGGGCTTTCCAATATTTAAATTCAGTTAAGTTCTGTTTGCAGGAACATCCCGAAAGAACGGTCAAATTTCCCTCAAGTTACACCTCAACACCTGCCGCACTCACGACCATCGGCACTTACGACCATAAAAAAAAAATAATAAAAGGATAAGTATATAAATCGATTATCCGACGTTGGGCAGTTGCACGTACGATAACTATCCCAGCAACAGGCATCGCAGGCCTCCCTCAGACCCAGGCATCCACTGCCTGCCACTGTTTCTCACTCAGTTGCTTTCAAGCATAAGTTGCATGAATGAAAATAGTGTTGAAAAATATAAATCCGACATACAACCAGATCGACTTACGACCTGTCAGTCGGAACTGAACTCGTTCGTAAGTCGAGGAGAAGGTGTATTGGACAATCTGGTTATAGATATGCAATGTGGGAAAATATCGGAATGGTCAGAGCTGTAACACGTTTATGATCATATCTCAACTCAGGGTTGACCTAGGGCTAGAAAAAAACAACAAAGTGGTTATTTCTTTCCAATGACGACTGGCGGGATCAACTTTTTTCCCTTTCAAGCAGACCTTTGGTCGCAGACATTTTTGTCTACCGTGATTTGTTTTTCATTAAGAAGGCTTTTGAAACTAATCCGTTTATCCTCACTTATATGAGCAGGATTATTTCTAGAATGATCGTATGGAGAGATGACTATGTTGTTAGAAAGACGGCTATAACTATAAGATTAGACAATTAAAAGATCATTTGGCAGTACAATCTTCGAGGTAACCATTAAGTTAATCTACCGATTAACTGCGAAAAGATAATTACTTTGTATATAGTCACTATTTTGAACATCAGAATGACGCTCTTGCTACAAAAATAAAATCAAACTCTAAAGTGAATATTTTCATTTCCCCTTCCTTTCTCTTACTGAACACATGCACACACACACACACACACACACACACATACACATACACACACACACATACACTCGCACGCATGCAAACGCACACACATATACACACACACGCGTGCAAGCACATACACAAGAGGCAAACACACACTAACATGTGTGTGTGTGTGTGTGTGTGTGTGTGTATTTACATGCATATGTATGTGTAGATACATATGCATGTATATTGATTGTGTAAAGAACGAACATGATTCAAACCGTATTCAAATTTTCGGCTTTGGTTCAATACAAATCCTTATACAGAAAATAGATTCTGAAGACTAACTGGAGAAGTACTACAATGTGTTTATTTCAAAATCAACACACAACCACATTCTCATTTACTTTCTGCTTCCACCCCTACCTCTCTCGCTCTTTTGCTCTCTCTCCCTGTATATATATATATATATATATATATATATATATATATATATATATATATATATATATATATATATATATATATATATATATATATATATATATATTGTACGTGTGTGTGTATATATGCGTGTACACATACTTATATATTGTAAGTTTATCTAGACAGATATTTTTTATAGAATTTAGATTCAGCTCTGCCAGTTACGAAGTTTCGTATACGAATACGCCTATGTAAACTATGCAACCGAAGATAAGAAAATTACGTTATTGGAGTATATCCATATTTCGGGAGTTATTGCTCCTTCTTCAGCACCACATTAAAAAATACATTGCTTAAATAACCACTAAGTTTAGCGGTGTGACACAAAAATGGATAGATCAATTCACACATTCAATACATTCCCGGAAACTGGTAATTACGTATTAATTGCTGGTAAGAACATCGCATTTCGTTTTGCAACCATAATATACGACCAAGTATATTAAAGTTTATAATTCAATAGTGTGTCCTACTTTGTGTTAGCAGTGCGTTGTTTTCACTATTTAATTGTAACTCTACAAATTTTCTTTAGAATTTAGAGCCAGCATATTAAATTACATATCAAACATATTCTTGACAATTGGTACGAGCATATACGAAACATAACTTTTAGTGCTGTCTCTAAATTCTACAGAAAGTCTATAGGGATACACGTAAAAAAAGTGAAAACAACGCACTGCAAACACAAACTAGGACACAGTGTTGACATATAAACATTCAGTATACTTGATAATATATTATGATTACATTTCTCAACGAATCTTTACCAAATTTCCAAAACGTATCGAGCTTATTGCTCAATGAATTGTTGCCATGAAAACAACGGCTAATAAATGTCATTGTACATGAACAGTCAATAATGACATTTACCATTATATATAAACAGTCTTAAGCGGCAAACTGGTAAAGCTGTTAGCATGCTGGATAAAATGCTTAGCGGCATTTTGTCTGTCTTTATATTCTGAGTTCAAATTCAGGTGAGGTCGATTTTGTTTTTCATCCTTTCGGGGTCGATAATATAAATGCTAATCAAGTACTGCGGTCAATGTAATCCACTAACTCCTCCCCAAAATTTCAGGCCTTGTACCTTCTATTGAAAGGATTCTTCTTCTTCTTCTTCTTCTTCTTCTTCTTCTTCTTCTTCTTATTATTATTATTATTATTATTATTATTATTATTATTATTATTATTATTATTATTATTATTATTATTATTATTATTATGATATTTTTGTTTGACTTTTGCTTTGTATTTGTACAAGTTGACTCCAAGTCTCACCCAGAGACCTCAAAAGACAACAAGTTAGAAGTTCAAGTCGGTGTTATCCCTAAGGTGTCATATATTTGGTTTTGCAAAACATAAGAACATTATAAGTTTGTTTTAAAATTTCAGATTACATAGACAGTATATTACGTAGGATATGGGCAGTTCCCATAAGCACTATCTTTTGAATTTCTGCCATTTTGAGGTTTTCCAGTATCTGAGCTAGATAGGAATCAGCCCTTTTTACTATCATTCCTAGGGTACCTAGGGTTGGTAGTTAGAGTCTATGTCATGCCAGTTATTTTGTGATAAATTAATGATTTTATGTACGGTGTATGAACATCGCCTTTAGGATTTTCAGATGACAGTATACATTACTGGTGTCTTGATGGTCTGAAACTATACTGAATCAAATATTTTGCTTAGAAAGAAACAAAGCAAAATGCTTCCTGTATGTTTTATTACATGATATATGAGCATGAAGTAAAATATGTCATCGACTTCATTTTTGCTTCACTTATAGTGGGTATAATCACTCAAAGTAACTTACAGATATCTATTTTTCCCATTTCTAAGGGATAAAAATAAAACTCAAGTTTAATGGTAAGAAGGGAGTAATGAATGCAACTCGTTAGATTCGTTACTCTTTGCTTCTGCGAAATCACAGCTCTATTACTATTAACTTCATTTGCTTTATTTTTTCATTGTTTTTCTACAACCACGCGAAGGCCTGGGTCGGAATGGTTGACAAACTAAAGAGCATTTGAAATAAAATTCATCTGCAAAGCTAATATCATATTCTGGTATTACATTACCATATATTATACTCACCCAAAGTCACTTTCATCCGTTCTTTATATCATATACTGCTATACTTATAAGAACTACTCTCCACACGCTCTTCGCCCTCTCTACACACAATCAACAAGTCATTCTGCATTTACTCAAAACAAGTACAAATTTCACCATTGATACTGATTGAACTTTCAAATATTATTTGTTTCAAAAATAAGCATTAGGTTATAGATGGAAGCCAAAACCTGATGATGGCAGTAAAAGCATAATTAGAGGAATAAGTAAATAATTAAATAATTTTAAAGAGCAACAACAATTACAGCAACATAAATATCTGCAGAAGAAATGATTAGAACAAAATGCTAAAAATTAAGTAATAATGAGACGCGCAAGAAGAAAGTAAAATCGTGGCATGGGAAATCAAATCAAAACGAAACTAGAAAAAAAAAATCATTTAAATAACAAGAATCACAGAAGAAAAGATGGTTACCAGGGTGATGTGAAATGATGCTGCTATTGCTAAATTAGTTGTTAGTAGCAAGTGATTTTAGACTTACCAAGATTGAAACTATCAAATACTGTTGTCTTAGTCTTTACTTGGAAGCGTCTGACTGAAATGTTGGTATGAACTGTAAACTGGTGTGATAGGTCTTATATAAAAGATCCAGAGAGTCGTAAATATTGCTTGTTTATCAAGAATCTCTACAAGTCTGTCAAATATCCGACATGTACTCCTACGCTACTCATGTTCATCATCATCTTTCAAGAAATAGATCATCCTTCAAGCAAATTATCTTTCCGCCCTGTCATCAAAACCCTGATATTTTATCAACTTTTTTTTTCATTTATCTTCTTCTAGACTTAAGGTAATCACAATGACGAAACCATTGAAATGACACCGGAGAAAAAATCTCGTGGTGAAAATCAAAGCATGGTTTATACACTTCAACATATGTATTGTTTATATTGTTTACGCCATAATCTCAGTTTTACTGCAAAGTTTATATGTTCAAGTTAAATTAATAGCATAAAGAGCTTCAATCTTCATTTCTTCGCTACACATTAATTTCTTTTTACTTTTTCGCAAGTGTTTCAACACAAACAAATGTAATGAAACACAAGAAATAAAAAAGGCTTCTATTATGTAGTTATAAATTGTTTTTTCTTGTTTAATCCTAGATCAGACCTAGCGAGCTGACTTACGATCGAAGATATTCAAGTCATGATTAGACAGGCTTACTCTTATTTTGTTTACTCCGATATAATGGATCACTTATCGAATATGTCATTCCATTTTTTAAGACAGGAAGATGTGATTTGAGGGATACTTACTTGCTAGTTCCTACAAGTCGAGCGACCGTGTAGAGGATCCTTATACTTGCTATTACTTCGCCCTGGATCAGCTGTGACCAACATTAAAACATGTTCCAGTCGTGACCACATTGTCCTTTCCCCTAAATTTTCACATTTAGTATATATTGTAACTCATTATTCAATGTTTAATTTTTGAAGTCGGTATGATGTGATTTGATAGAGATTTGGCTGCTATTTCTGGAAGGTTATGGCTCTCTGAGATCTTAAGTAGTAGTGTATATTCTGCATAGTGTATATAGTGTATATTCTGCATAGTTCTAGCATTATTGATGAACTGTGACAGAATCTAAAACGAAGTATTTGCAAACGTTCACAGCCACAAATACCTTATCTATCACATATAGAAGTCTAATATTTCTGTAAGAGTTTGTTTCTTCATGTTACTGTTGCTCAGCACTAAGTCAGCCTTGACAGAGAAACCTATGATCACCGAAATTCCTGCATTGACTGTCCCAAATTTCCTTTACACATATGTAAGTCGATGGCTACATTATCTACCTATCCTCCCATTTTAAGACGGTAGAGTATGATTTAAAGAAAGGTCGGCTGTTTTTCGAAGCCCGAGTAACTACATAGAGATTCCTTCATTATCTCATATAGTTGTATGATACTTACACTTATCTTGTATAATTGCATGACACACAGCATTGTTGCGTAACGGGTGGGCCGAGGGAACCATCTCGTTCATTGCGCGCCCTCCTCCCCGATAGTTCGAAGGCTTGTACTACGAGACCGGTAGTTGGCTCTGGTTGATGGAGCTGAAACTCACATGACTCTGTTGGAAGGCCTAAAGAGGGTGTGAGCCAAAGCAATGCGCCCTTCTCCTCCATTGGTCAGTAGACTGCGCCATCTAACAGTCGACGCGGGCTGTTGAAGCTTAGATTGTGTCACGGGACAGCTGGCGCTGGCTGCTGGAGTGGGTTTAAAGGGAAACTTGACAGGGTGGTTAAATTGCACTAAAGAGACATATAGTGACACTGATAGGAATAAAGTGCTCCAAGAAGTACTTGGGCTGAAGAAATCACCTGAGCCAAGAGTACAATTCGATTTGAGTGACATCAGACGGAAAGAAATTGATGAGTACATTAGAAAAGCAAGAACAAAGAGTTCACCAGGGAACGACGGCGTTAGCTGCAAGATTTATAAGCATTGCCCGAAATTGCGTTTACGACTATTCGCAGTGATAAGAGAAATGTGGAAGAAGAAAGGCGTAGAAGAGCGTTGGTATATAACTGAAGGTATCTATTTACCTAAAGAGAGGGAGACAAAAACATTAGGACAATTCATATCCATTTCACTGTTAAATATCGATGGGAAGATCATGTTCAGAATTATTACCAAGGAGAATCATAAGATTTGTACAGCATAACGGATATGTTAATGAAGCAATCCAGATGGCAGGGATCCCTGGAGACCCTAGATGCATAGAACATGCATTTACCATCTGAGAAGCTATCAACAGTGCAAAACAAGTGAAGAAAAACCTATATATTGTATGGCTAGATTTTGCCAATACATATGGATCTGTTCTACACGCACTAATTCAAGCAGCTATGGACTTCTTTTGGATTTCAGATGTTCAAACGAATTCTGATGTATCACTAGGATGAGATATACAGCAGAAAAGTTTTGCAACTGGATGTACAATATCAGTCATCTTATTTGTGCTAGTCATGAAGATGTTACTAAGATCAACAAACTGTACGAAAGCTGTTACAAAGACACCATTAAAGGCTTTTATGGACGACATTACTGTATTGCCAGTAAGTAAAGAAGCAGCAGATGGAACGTTAGAGCGGTTGGGTGAGCTAATAGGATGGGCGAGAAGGAAATTCAAAGACAAGAAATCTCAAAGTGTGGCATTCGTCAAAGGCGTCCAAAAAGAAGTGAAGTTCAGGACAGGAGGCGAAGAAATACCAACCGTGAAAGAACAATCAGTAAAAAGTCTCGACAGATGGTACAGAGATTTATTATATGATAAGAAGCATGGCAAAGAAACACACGAATTAGTGGAACAAGGACTAAAGGCAATTGACAGAACAACATTACAGGGGAAATTCAAATGCTGGATACTGCAATTTGGACTGTACCCAAGGATAATGTGGCCATTGCAAATGTACGAAATAACCTCAAATAGAGTAGAATGGATAGAACAAAGAAGCAGTGTGCTTATCAGGAAATGGCTTGGTCTTCCAAAACCGCTGAATACAACTGCACTATATGGAAAACCCGTGCTGCAACAACCGATAACATCAATCGTCGAAGAATATAAGGCAGGAAAGGTGAGGGCAGTAATGGCGCTAAGGTATTCGAAAGATCAGAACATCCGAGAAAACCCTCAAGAGGTACGAACAGGGAGTAAATGGAAAGCTGAAGAAGCAGTAAACAGTGCGATCGGAAAGCTAAGGCATGCCGATATAGTCGGAGCGACACATGAAGCAAGAACCGGTCTAGAGTTACAAAATTTCAAACCATTTTGCTTGAGCAGTGTAAAAGAGATGAAGGAGGCAGTGGTACACGAAATGAGAAAGGAGGAAAAAGAACAGTGAAATGTACATTTTGTGCCATGTAGTCAACAGGGACAGTGCCTGAGAGGGAAGAAATATGTGGTCAGCCGCAGAATCTCATGGAAGGAGGTTTGGGCTTGGGAACAAGCAAGAACATTTTTCCTAATCAAGTCACCGGCCAATTTAGTCTGGTGGAACTTATAAACGAATGATGAATGTAAATGCGGAGAGAAAGCGACTCTGAGATATGTTCTGTCAAACTACAAGCTAATACTAGACAGATATACATGGCGTCACAACTAGGTCCTCAGTGTCATAAGCGTGGTACTCAAGGAGAAGATCGAGGGATATAATAGGAGTGAGTACCTAAAAGTGGAAAAAACACAGAAGGATATGCTTCCAGAAGGAGGAAAAAGGACATAAGACCCGGCCTTCAAAAAAAGTATACAAGACATACGAAAGATGAAAGGGATACTGGGAGTTGGTTGCAGATTTGGAAAGATTGTTAATGTCCACTCATAAAGACAACAAAAAGACCAGACTTAGTCCTTTGGAATATGGACTGAAAAACTGGAATTTTACTAGAGCTGACAGAACCGTGGGAAGAGAACATCTCTAATGTGGAGCAACGGAAGGAGAGGAGGCATGAGAAGTTGATCGAAGAGTGCTGAGAACAGATGTGGACTGTCGAGTATTACCACTTGGCAGCGGGAGCTAGAGGCTTCCTTGAAAGGAAAATAGTAACGTTATTTAAAAAAATGATTTGCGTTTTCGAGCACAGAGCTGAGAAAAGTAATAAGGAGGATGTAGGAGGCAGTCGGCAAGGCCAGCTTCTATATATGACTGAAACGAGAAGACCCAAATAACTCGAAAGCCATAATATGCTGCCTGTGAAATAGCGACGCCAGGTGAGGCTGGCTGTCACGTTGCTGAGTGACATCGCGTTCATTGCGCGCCATCTTCCCCGATAATTCGAAGGCTTGTACCACGAGACAGCTAGTCTGGTTGCTGGATCTGAAGTTCACATAACTCTGTTGGAAGGCATAAAGAGAGCACGGGCCAAAACTACGCGCTCTTCTCCTCCATTGGTAAGTAGACTGTGCCACCTCATAGTTAGTCGAAGCTGAGACTGTATCACGTGACAGTTAACTGGTGCTGGCTACTGGGGAAGATTTAAAGGGAGAATTGTCAGGGTGGTTATTCGTCCACTGACATTTGTTGACGTTGCATGGAAGACGACGCAACCAAAGAACAAGAAAACGCATTCAGCACCAGAGCTGAAGACACCTCCGAAAGTTGGTGGTGGAGGGGGAGGCACCACGTCAGAAAACGGTCGAGGAGTAGGGGCCGAAACCGGACGTGGTTCCTCCTGATGACGTCCTTAGCTACTGGATCCCATTAAATAGTTGCTGAGTTAGCGAACAACGAAACGTGATTGGAATTCCTATAGATTGCTGGATTTTAAGCACAAGATTCTGTGCATACATGCAAATATACTTAAGCAAAGTTTCTGTCTACCAAATTCGATAAAATAAGCTATTATTAAATCCGAAGCTGCGGCAGAAGACGCATGCGTCAAGATGCCACACATTAGAATCGAACTGTAAACTACGTAGTCGCGGATCGAAACCATTTCAATGGCTTTAAATGGATGACGGACAAATCGTCTTATTTATCAGAAATCGGTCCAGCGCATGTAATTTTCTCACTCTTCTTGAAAGTATTAATCTTCAACACTAAGTTACTCACTAATTTTATTGTACTAGGATAAATATCACATGTTAAATATCAAATGTAGCATTGAAAATAAAAGGTTTAATTTCGGCAGAACAGGAAATTTAAGCGGAAACCCACGAATGCTAACGAATCACAAAAACTGCTCTTCCTATCTGTCTTTACCATTTTGCTAGTGCTTTTCTCCATACACTCATAATTTGTTCCACAGCTAGACAACATTATACACACCATTATACTGAAACTAGTCGATATTTTCTTCAGCTCATCCAGGAGAGAGAGAGAGAGAGAGAGACAGACAGACAGACAGACAGGGACAGGGAAACAGACAAAACGGAGACAGAAACAGAGAGAGACAGAGAGAGACAGAGAGAGAGACAGAGAGACAGAGAGACAGAGACAGAGAGAGACAGAGACAGAGAGAGACAGAGATAGAGAGACAGAGAGACAGACAGAGATACAGCCAGAAAGACAGAGAGTGCGTGTGTGTGTGTGTGTGAGAGAGAGAGAGAGACAGAGACAGAGAGAGACAGAAAGACAGACAGAGATACAGCCAGAAAAACAGAGTGCGTGTGTGTGTGAGAGAGAGAGAGAGAGTGTGTGTGTGTCTCTGTGTGTGTGTGTGTGTGTGTGTGTGAGGGAGGGAGAGAGAGTGGGAGAAAGAGAGAGACTCCTGTTGTTTAATCACAGAAGTCGATTCACATAGTATGGCTAAATGTCTGTTTATTAAACGTACGGACATATGTAAATTCATTTTCTACATATCGATACATACTGTTCTATCATTACTTTAGCTCCTTACACGTGTGTGTGTGCGTGTGTGTACGTGGGCATGTGTTTAATCTGTACACGAAGGGGAAACGTACTATAAAGTTATAGCTTGGAATAAATGAATAAACTCTACAATAGCTTTTGAATATTCTTTTTCTCTCCTTTGCTTCGTAGACCTATAAAACGCATTCACAAGCACGCGTGCATACACGCACATATATATACATACTTACACATATATTCGTGTACGTCTCATGTGTATACTTGTATGAATGCATATATATGTGTGTGCGCGCGCTAATACATAGGTGCACATACACACACACATTCGTGTGTGTGTGTGTGTGTGTGTGTGTGTGTGTGTGTGTGTGTGTGTGCAAACACTTTTGCGTACTACGAAACTGGCGAGAATTCACCTGTCTGACTAGGGAAATATATTTTAAAAGAATATATCAAAGACAGTTGAAATCTGCATTTCAGCTCCTGTAGGCTGCACTTGTAAAAGTTGTTATCAATATTATCGGAATTCTTTGATGTAAATCGAACACCGATTGAAACCAGTTCTGCATTTGATCTCAGCCAAATATTCAACTATAGTTGACTTCAAAAAGAATTTCCCAGACGACTAAATTTATCACAAGAATTTAGGCTGTAAAACAAATAATTAAAGTCTTACTAGTTTTCAATTTCACACAAGCAAAATATATTTATATTCTTTTACTTGTCTACGTCATGGGACTGTTGTGATACTGAGGAACTACTTCTAGGGGTTTATTGTCGATAATATTGACCCCGGTGCTTTGTCTAGTGCTTATCTTACTGATAGTGTAAGAAACAGAATGCAACGTGGTTATTGGTAGAAATAGTGGTAATTCGGTCGGATATATATAACGCAAAATATCAATTATGGAATATACTGTTATTTGTCTCTACACGCCCATGCAAATACACATATACTCAAAGAGAGCAAAGCAAATCCGTAGCTTTCACCTGTTGCTAACAAAGATAACATGCACCCACACTCTTCATTTGCAGAAAAATTTAAACCACTTCAGAACGTAGAAAATATCTCGCTTATTTGCCAAGCCATGTCTGACGATTGCTAATTTACTTTTACATTACCGGGGAAACTCTTTAACATGAAACCGTTCATAGAAACTGAACAAGATTAAATTCGATAATGTGGCTGAGATTATATATTTATATATATATATATATATATATATATATATATATAGATAGATAGATAGATAGATAGATAGATAGATAGATAGATAGATAGATAGATAGATAGATAGATAGATAGATAGATATCAGTGATATAACTGCCGTTTAATTTCACTATCTTCTGCAATCTTGTGGACAGATCCATTATTTCCTGCTCATAGAATTCCGTCTTTACTTGCGAAGCATTCTCCCAGGTTAATTTTTACACTATCTTCGGAATTGAAGGTCATCTATTCAATGAATTTTGAAATCTAAAGGATGGAAATCTAAAGGAGTCCGGTCGGGCGAATATAGAGGAGGAGGTAAAACTTTCCAGCCGAGCCCCAGTAACATCTGCTGCGTCTGCAAAGAAACGTGTCCTTACGACAATGCCCTTACGATTAGCAAGTTCTGGACACTTCTGGAGCTTGCTCGTTTAATTTGTCCAGCTGGTCACAGTACGTATCCGCTTTGATGACCTTGTTCGTGGGAAGAAGCTCGTAAAAAAATTACACCCTTCCAATCCCACCAAATTGAAAGCATAAGTCTTTGTGTGAAATCCTACTTTGGAAGTTGTCTATGGCAGTTCGCTTCGCTTCCACCATGATCGTTTGGATTTCACATTATTGTAGACGATCCATTTTTCGTCCCCTGTCGCCATTCTCCTTAAAAGGACCGATTTCTTCACGCAGATGGGCTTTTGTTGGGCCATGTTCTCATTCAATTGATGTGGCACTCAAACATCGAGCCTCATAATGGAACTAAGTTGATACAGATGGTTTTCAACACACGATTTAGATATTTGGAAAATATCTGCATTTGTTCTGGTCGTATAGCTGTCTCGACAAACTCCTTCACTTTATCGCTGTTAAGATCAATAGGTCGGTCAATTCAAGGTTCATCTTGAACGGAAAAAATTCCCTCTCGAAATCTTCAAAACCACCTCCGGTACACATGTTCCGTAACAGCACCCTATATGTACACAACTCATACCTTCCGCTGATTATTTTGCCTTCTTTTAAAATTAAAAAAAAGCATGACATGTCGAAATGTTCGTTTTGGCTCCCCATTTTCAGGGTGATCTCAAGCACACCGACTCGTCGAACTACAATAGTATGTCAGCTATTTAACGTGTGTGCTTACAAATGAACTTTTTGACCAACCCAATATATGACGCATTGTATATTTACGTTAAGTAACAGAATATATGATATATACCGTGGATCTCGAACCCACATTTATTCGCTAATCACTCGATGTAATGAACAATAAGTGCTATATAACGTCCTGACTGAAAATATCATTAGGTATGTTAGCACACGGTCTCCGTATTCTACTAATCCAGCTATAATTTTATAGAAGGTGTCACACAGCATTATGCAATTACGCTAAGAGGTAACTCAGAAAAGTTAGGGACGATACGCAACGCGATACACTATTCTCACTACTATGACTTAACGTAGTGGCTGTATGGTCATTGGAGCTGCTCGGTCAAATCCCCCTCAAATCCCCTTTGTCTTCGAAAGTGATACATAGGATTACGTGATCCTCATTTCTTTGAGAAAAAAGAGGCAAACGACCGCATGAAGATCGCTAGAATATTTTTACGCATAGATGTACTCCAGCAGAAAAGAGCGAGGCTCAAATAGCAAAACAAACAGCTGACACGAGCCAACACAGTCTCTACAAAATATCAGCCAAATGTATCATAGATGGCACCGTACTATCATGAAAGGGCAAGTAAAATAGCAGGGTGATTAAAAAAGAAATTGGAATATTTTTGACCATACTAGCATTCAGATTCCTCTTTGAAATGTAATTCTTATTTATTCACATTGATATGAATTAGTCGTGCACTACCTTGTAGCTTTGAGATTTCAATTTAGTGAGTGTTAATTTTTAGAATAACTTTGTAGGGTAAGTGTAAGAGACCAGATCTAGCAAGTTTGAAGATAAAATAGGTAGATTATTTTGGCTGGATATGGCCGGTTTAAATGTTAAAGAGTTAAGCTTTAAGATTCTCAACAGCAGTTATGAGTATTCGACTCTACGAGGAGAGCGCCGACATTGTCACTGGATTTGCTATAAATAACAACAAAATCTACCTTAGTTCCACACCTTGCTGTCTTTGTTGTTTTGGATTTACTTCCAGCCTTTTATTATTTCACTCATTCTCTTGATTTATCATCTCTATTTTCTTTCGTTTTCGTTCATTTTATCTCTTTTATTATGATTCATTTATTTTCTACCTACATGCAATTCCTTATTCCTTCCATTTGTTGTTTGTTATGTTTATATTTTTCCTCCATTTACGTTCATCCATTTTATCCTACTTTATTTCCTCTTTATCGTTAATTCCTCTCTCCCTTCTATATTTCTTCTAACTTCTAGTACCGAATAAAATCTCTGTCTATTTAAGTTTCAATAGAATAGCCAGTAAATATATATATATATATATATATATATATATATATATATATATATATATATATATATATATATATATACATATATATGTATATATATCCCCGAGACAGGGTAGTTTTTTTTTGTACGTTGACCGCTGTTCTCTTTAAAAGTTAAGCTTCTTTACAATTTTCCTTTAATAATAAATAATCGAATTAACATCCAAACATAATTATTTCTAAATCCGATCTTCTGATAATAACATGGGAAAATTTCTGATAATAGTCTCGTTTTCATACTACTTTGTTTTTTATGAGTTTGTACACATGCAAACACACGCTTGCGCGCAATATGTATGTGTGCGTGAGTGTGTGTGTGCGCGCGCGTGCGATTGTGTGTATACACACACGTATATATTACTACGAGCTGCATTCACTTTATCTTCCAAACATTTGGATTAGCTGATATTATTGAAATTATTTCCAAAACTATCCTTAATTTTGAGCACAGAGGGAGTTTTTGCCAATACATTGCAAGGATAGTTTCAGTTACTAAAAGTTTTTCAAATCCACTGTATCATACAGAATTATATTCTCCCTCTGCCTTTCTTTGATATACATACGCACAAAACTACATACATAATACATACATACATACTTACATACATGCTGCCCCAAAATGCTATCAACGTTCTACCTCCGTACAATATACTGTCCTTGAATGAATATGGAAGATCTCCTTGTTATTGAATGCATACACAAATACCAACACAGGGAACACTGGTGGAACATTCCCATCAAAATATCTGTCAAGTGTAAACATAACAGGCCGAATATTGTTGTTTGAGACAGACAAGAAAAAGCATATACCGTCATGGAGGTCAGCTGTCCTATTGATATGAATATGTTTTTTGAAAATCAAAGAGAAAGAAGATAATTATGGACAACTGATTGGAATCCCCAGTTTCTATATCCGGACAGCAAATTTTCATTTATACCAATAATAATTGGAGCACTTGGTTTTATAAGTAAATACCTTACTATCTGTCGGGATAAGCTTGAGTTTCCAGAAGAAGAAAAAACTGACTTGCACATTGCGAATGCAATCTGTAACCGGAACAGCAAACCAAAGCAAGACTTTTCTCAGGTTTATAATGTGAAACATTGGGAGTTTGTTGCTTTTGGAATGTGGTGAGGTGATGGGTGGATGTTTGGGAAGGAGAGTTTAGTGTTTCTTTCAGAAAAAAAAGGAAGAAGAAAATTCTTTAAGATTCGTTTTTTCTGTCTTTTTCTCCGTGGATTAAAAAGAAAAATATTTTTTTAAAAAGTAAAAATGAAGAAATTGGGGTGGGGAGGGAGTAAATAAAAATTAGGCGATATCCTAATCTTGTATCGAAAACAAGAATTGGAAGAAGTTTAGAAAAAAAAAGGTGGTGGCGGAAATGCTAGAAACAACGGGTAAAGGACAGGATTTCTGGGAAAACTTCCTTTTAAGTTTATATCGAAGATCAGGTTTTTAGATACGCTCATCACAAACACAAATAGAAAAAGATCATCTAAATTGGATTTGAGCTGTAATTTTGTGCGTGCACGCAGCAAGAAATAACAATTCGTATAGAAGTTTTACCTACTGTGTGTGCTTGTGTGTATGTGTGTGTGTGTGTGTGTGTGTGTGTGTGTGTGTGTGTGCAAATGAATTTATTTTATGGTATTCTTTTGTTTGAAGCAGCAAAGTTGTCAACTCGATCATATAGTTGGTCATATGGGATCATATGATTGTTCGTTAATTTCGTAATTTTTAAAATTTTTTTATACTTGGATGAGAGCAGAAATTGAAAGAGAGGAGAAAGTGAAAACGAGACATTTGTTTTGAAGTGAGAGCAGAAATTAAAAGACGTATGCATGTGCATATGAAATGGACGTTTGTGTATGTGTGTGTATTCGTGTGTGTGCGTGTGCGTAAGAGAGAGAGAGAGAGAGAGAGAGAGAGAGAGAGAGAGAGAGAGAGAGAGAATATGAATGAGTGAAGGTGTGTGTTGTCATGTATCTATTTTTTGCCTGTGTATGTAAGTGGCACTCACTCGCTCTCTCTCTCTCTCGCTCGCTTTCTCTCTCACAAACACACACACATTATCTTTCATATACACGTACATAAATACATATCCATACGTATTTTTTATATGTGTGTGCGTGTGCATGTGCATATGTGTGAGAGAGAGAATGAGTGACTGTATTTCCACATAACATACAGAGATTGGTTGTGGATTATTTTAATACAATATTTATGTGTACATTTTCATAAACGTCTGTCTGAGTAGAATTCTACGCATGCGTGAAACATCGGACGAAAGTGAAAGATTAGAAGCAAATCGAAATATTGCCCGAAAATGACCTCAAAAGTGTGCGACCCCCACCTCGTTTCTGAGGTTATTTTAGTAGTAAAGAAGAGTTGTTGTACCAAGAACATAGTTTATTTGGTAGCCCTTATATTGGATCATTCCATAAATAATAGGGTTTTATTTTATACTTCTTTTATTTTTCAAAATTAAGATATACAATGTTCTTTTTTAATCTAAAATATATATCTCCAATTTCTACAATGCTCTTCCATCTATCTGGTAGAATTGCAAGGCCCCTCTTCCGAAATTCACTTGTTCGTGACGAAAAATACTCCTTCACTATTTTTCTGACCTGGTCTACAGAATTCATATTTTTTCCGTGCAAATGATTTTGAAGACTGCGGAATAAATGATAATCAGATGGGGCAATGTCCGGCAAATATGGTGGGTGGGGCCTCATTTCCCATTCAAACTGCTTCAGCCTTTGGAATGTCATCCTCACTGTATGTGGCCGAGCATTATCCTGATGGAAAAACACCCGTCGTCTTGGAACCAAAGATGCTCGTTTTTCTTCTAGCACTGACTTGAACGACTGATTGAATGACCAAATCCAAGCTTCCCTGCTAGTTCCTCAACAGTTGTAATGGTATTTGTTCCACTAGGGCTTACACGATGACCTCGTCAATCTCTACAGATCGTCCAGGACGAGACTCGTCTTCTAGGCTATAATTTCCGGCTCGGAATTTCTGGAACCACAGTTGAGACAGGCTTACGCTTATTGTCCGAGCTTCATATACGGCATTAATATTTCTCGCACTTTCCGTTGCATTGTTGCCTTCATTGAACTTATAAAGCAAAATACGCCGAATATACTCTTTGTCACTTTCATTATAACTTTGAAAACATAACTGTTAAAATCTAACTGCAATCTTGAAAGCTTGCACTAAGAATAATAACCAGGTAAAATTACTACCTGCTTTTATATCAAGTTGATGCAGGTAGTTTATCCCGTCCTCCTCAGACTTTTAGTTCATACAATTGAAATAACCGCATTACTTATGGAATGACCCAATATATATAGATATATGATAAGCAGCTTTCTTTATTATAGCACAGATGTGACTAATTCGGCGAAACATTACTTTCATTGTTCACACATCGTCACACTCGTTTCATATTAAGAAATGTAGGAAAATATGTTAGTGTCTTAACTTTTGAAGCCGATTATATAGGGAAAGGTATATGTATATATATATATATATATATATATATATATATATATATATATATATATATATATATATATATATATATACACATATATATATATATGTGTGTGTGTGTGTGTGTGTGTGTGTGTGTGTGTGTGTGTAATCAGAGAATAGGTGACAGGTAGATATGCTCAGTATACTGTTGCTCAAGAGAATTTGAACTCAAATTCCGAATTCTTCTTCCAGGACGAGGTTCACGACATCGAGTGCGGCTATAAGAGAAATGCGAGACAAGTTGAAATTGAGGCAGCGATGCAGATAAACACAATTGGGCTATCCTTTACCATCATAATACCACATTACTTCATATGTTCTCTGAAATATACGAACAGATTCGCCACTCTTATTCAATGCCATGTATAATGAACCACTGGGGAAGGTCTTATACATTTACGCTCTACCTGCGAGAAATCATTATCAGATTCGCGTCAAATGACAACCTTACCATTTTAAAAAGAAAAAGAATACACATTAATCAGCACAGAACCTGATACAGGGAGAAGTTGAATTATCATGAATTGAATGCTTTTGAGCACACGTGTACTGGATCAAAGCAAATTTAATGTAACCGATTACTTTCGATATGAAATTTTGTACCTGTCTCCAAATTGTACAATTTTCAATTTAATTTTTCACTAAGCATGAAATCTCATTGGAAAGCAAGGAAATAAGAAAATATGACATTCATACCTTTCTCAACAAGATTAGCGGATGGTAGGAAATCGCTTATACCTGAAATCGAAACAGTGTTGTATTATCCGACTGGATTTTGAGTACTTACCTCTTACTTTATAGTGACGTTATATTTACGAATAAAATATGGATGTTTAAGTCCTATCACTTACTTTAACCACACACACACATACACACACACACACACACACACACACACACACACACACACACACACATATCATACATACATACATACATACATACATACATACATACATACATACACACACACATATATCAGTAATGACATATTTTCTATCCACAGCTTAATTCATCCGAAATGCTATAAAGCAACTCTAAAGTACTGAATAAAATATTTAAGATGAATTTTAAAACCATGACTATTGTCTTTATGAAAGGAATGGACCGGATTAAAAAGAAAAGATTATTCCAAACAAAAAAAGATGAGGTAAATACCTTCATAATTCCTTCCTCTCACGTATACACCCCACGTATGCTCACACCTACATATTATATTATATTATATTATATTTCTATATATAGGCACAAGTGTGGCTATGTGATCAGAAGCTTGCTTCCCAACCACATGGTTCCGGGTTTAGTCCTACTGTGTGGCACCTGGAGCAGTGTCTTCTACTATAGCTTCAGGACAACGAAGCCATGTGACGGAAACTGAAAGAAGCCCGTCATATATATATATATATATATATATATATATATATATATATATATATATATATATATAGTTAATTCGAAAAAGTTAAGTCCTCATTAGGGATTATATAATCCAAGGTTTTCCATTGGTTCAATCTGTATCATATAATGGTAAAGTCATTTGTATATGTTTAAGGCTATTGAAATTATTAATATTGAAGGAAAAACAAGGAGAAGAAAATGGAGAATAAATGGATGTAATTACTGATTTATTTGCATGTTGTAGAAAGATGACGTGTTTCTTTTTTAAATATTACAAATAAATCGGAGATTGAAAGCTCAAAAAAGTTTTTAAAAAAACGTAAGTAGAATCTACATATATGTTTCTGTCAAATCAATAAGTAGTTGGAAATTTCCAAAAGAAATTGTCACATTCATGCTATTTTATGGCTGGACTTCTTTAGGGTTCAAATTTTCTTGACATTAAGCATGTTTTGGAAATTCCCAACTACTCATTGATTTGACAGAAACATATATGTAGGTTTTTCTTCCGTTTTTTTTCTAAATTTTTTTGAGCTTTCTTATTGTTCTATAGATGTGAGCTGGGATTGGACTTCTGTCAATGCGCGCACGTATCACCGTAAATAGTGTAAATTCTAATTGAGGGTGTTGTCGTTTAGAATCTTTGTTTTTGTTATTGAATAGACATTTTGTAAAATATTCTTGTTTTTCTTTTTCATCTATGATGATTCTTCCAGTATTATCACTATTTGAGAATCAAGTCGAGATTGCCTGAATTTCGTGTTAGTTAATTTTATGGTTGAGTGTATAATAAACATGGTACGTGTAAACAACATAGTGAGTACAATAAATATAGTTTGTGTGATAAATATAGATACATCACAACGATCAGCAAATACTTAACATGAAACGCAGACAAGCTCTGTCTGTCTGTCTCTGTCTCTGTCTGTGTCTGTCTGTGTCTGTCTGTTTGTCTGTCTATCTGTCTGTCTGTCTGTCTCTCTCTCTCTGTCTCTCTCTCTCTCTGTCTATCTGTCTCTCTCTCTCTCTCTCTCTCTCTGTCTCTCTCTCTCTCTCTCTCTTTCTCTCCCTCTCTCTCTCTGTCTCTCTCTCTCACTCTGCCTTAAATAGTTACATCATCATATTTTAGTGTGATTGGAGTAATATGCTTATAATTACGATTAACAAAAATGCAGGTTTCGAAGTATACAAATACATGCCTGTACATACACGATGGCTATTGATATCTATACAGATACAAAATGTCAGTGCTGAATTCTGTACTTAGAAGAGCATGTAGATTCTCTACCCTAAACGAAGTTCAAAACATTTTAAGAAATCTATTGGTTAAAACATAATTATTAGCAGGAAATACTCTTAAAAATTAATAGACTAAATCGAAGAACAATGCAAGACAAATACAACGCAATGAATATACCAGACTGTACACTTATTGAAAATACACAAGCCATAAAAAGCATTACATGAATCAACTCCATATTAATTATAAAATAGAAGAACTCATTATCGCAACCCTCGTATAACAGAACATAAAATGCAGAATATTTATTCATAAACTAACATTAATAATACTACTTGCCAAACCCCAGTGGAAATTTCTATTCACTATAATAAATAGAAAAAAAAAAAAAAGAGAACAATGTCACCGCTGCTTCAACCACTATTTTGACTACCTGCAATGCAAAAGCAACCGCCAGTAGTAATCAAAACCAAGAAAGAAACGTCATCACCACCTCCAACAATAGACAAACAAACGGTTATCATGAAGTACAACTGTTACATTTTGAATGTTCACATTTACGACGAGAATATTCAGATTCATTGTTTTACTCCAATACGAAACAGCTTATTCGCTATCGTCTTCTTATCGCTATTACAAGCACTACCACCACTGCCATAGGAAACATGAATTATTTATCTTCACTCTGAAATCACTATAAAAATATAAATGTATGCAGTGTTCTAACTACCATAATGTAGTCCATATGTCTTAAATCGAATGTCAGTTATTTTTTCATGGAATTTGACAGAACCTTGTACAGTAAAAAAAAAAAATTAATGTTTAAAAATTAGTTTAACAAATGTTTAAAATGTATAACTAATTTCTGTTTTATGCTAAAAGCTTGAATATGTATTAAATACAGAAAACGCACACAGTTACAGTTCTATTATAATCTGCCATAAAAGACTTGAAATCATTTACATACCATATATAATTGAAAGTGAAATTTTTATTCAACATCAATGAGATGTATTTACAAATAACGAAAGGATACAGAACATATAATATTGGTAGTCATGGTGATGGTGGTGACGGCATCACTGCAATTACCATTAACCAATAACAACAAACATTACTACCTCTTTCACTTTCTTTCGCCCTCTCTTTTTTTCTCTTTCTTGCCATTTACCATTATCGTCATTAATATCAACACGCTAAACACCACTACCATGACTGCCAAGTTTCATATTCTGAGTTACTTCCCTTAGCGTGACGAACTCCTGGCGTTAACGACACAAAGATGTTTATATTATAAGGATACCAAAATTAAAATCTTTCTTATTATTCACAAACCACAAGTCATCAAACCTACGAAGACGCTATTAACAAACAACGTGATTTACAAATGTTATTGTAGAAATGAAGGTTGTAATCTTCCCCAATGCAATTTTTATGTTTACCATATGATTACAACACGCTCCTATCGGCTCGCTCTCAACCACAACGAGGAACAATTACATTAATCTACATCACAAACGAAAAACCAAAAATATTTGTAAACACGTCTATCCTACCCATAATCTCCGGCCATAACAGACGATTGATGGTGGAAGCGATTCTCATAGTATTGCACAATGCTAAAGTAAATACATAGATAACATATTGCAGTCACAAAGAAAAAGACCTGAGTGATGAGGCATGCATCTAACTGTCAATATCTACAGCAATCTCATTTGCTCTGCTTTCTGACAAGATGCGGTAATAAACTTCTTCTGAAAGGTAAGACTGTGAACGTCTGGAAATGTTGATCAAATATTTGAGAGGTTTACTGTTTGAAATAAGCTGTAAGGAATTCATACAAGAATATGAAACAGCCTTGATAAAACATAAAGCTTAAACACAGTCATATTCTAGTGGAGCACACGCAAGTGCATTTAAAACATGCGGCTAAAATGTTGCCATTCTTTCTTCTCATCGCTTATCACACATTTTTTACTCTGCCTATTACTCTAACCCGTTAAATTGCCTCTTACTCCAACAAACTCACTGTTTTAAGGAATCGGATCACATACTTCACACCTTCGTTTATACCAAATGTTCACATTTACGAAGAGAATATCCAGATTCAGTGTTTCATGAGTTGAATCAGAGACAACTTTTAAAATATATATAAATTTTACTCCAATAAGAAACAGCTTATTCGCTATCATATTCATATCGATATTACAAGCACTACCACCACTGCCATGAGAAACAAAGATTATTTATCTTCACTCTGAAATCACTATAAAATATAAATGCCTACAGTGTTCTAATTAACATATTGTAGTTCATATGTCTTAAATCGAATGTCAATTATTTCTTTCAGGGAATTTAACAGAACTTTGTACAGTAAAAAAAAAAAAAAAAAAGAATTAATGTTTAAAAAATTAGCTTAACAAATTTTTTTAAAGTTTCTGTCATGCTAAAAGCTTGAATATATATTAAATACAGTAAACACTCACAGTTACAGTTCTATCATAATCTGCCATATAAGACTTGAAATCATTTACATACTTTTTAAATGATTTACATACAAAGCATGGAAATTGTAATAAGAAGATAGAGAATGTTGTTTTCTGGCAGAAAACGTTTGATCTGCCAACTATATCAGTGCCTAATAATATTTTCATCTATGAAAGATGCCATTAAAGAGTATCGGCTGATCTCGGTATTTAACGAGAGAGTTTCTACTTGGGTGCTTGACCAGATGGACATAGCTGCCAGATCTCTTTCAGCTCACACCCTACTGTCTTAAATAAAGGAATATTGGAAATGCAGATCCTGATATATATATATATATATATATATATATATATATATATATATATATATATATATATATATATATATATATATATATATATATATATATATATATATATATATGATAATAATATTAGGGATAAAAATCCAAATTTACAGGGAAAAATTCAATTTAATTTAATTTATGAAAATTAAAATCAAATTAAATTTCACAATATATAATATATTAATATATAATTTAGAGAAAAAAATCACCATTATTGAATTCATCCATGAAAATCCACAGTCATATATAGAAAAATTTAAGAAGTAAATACACTAAAAAGACCGATAATAAAAATACAAAGTAATAAATATTAAAATAATAAAATAATTATTAATAAATATTATTCTAATATTTATTACTTTGTATTTTTATTATCGGTCTTTTTAGTGTATTTACTTCTTAAATTTTTATATATGTAACTGTGGATTTTCATGAATGAATTCAATAATGGTGGTTTGTTTCTCTAAATTATATATATACATATATATATATATATATATATATATATATATATATATATATATATATATATATATATATATATATATATATATATATATATATATATATATATATATATATATATATATATATATATATATATATATATATATATATATATATATATATATATATATATATATATATATATATATATATATATATATATATATATATATATATATATATATATATATATATATATATATATATATATATATATATAGGCGCAGGAGTGGCTGTGTGGTAAGTAGCTTGCTTACTAACCACATGGTTCCGGGTTCAGTCCCACTGCGTGGCACCTTGGGCAAGTGTCTTCTACTATAGCCTCGGGCCGACCAAAGCCTTGTGAGTGGATTTGGTAGACGGAAACTGAAAGAAGCCCGTCATATATATGTATATATATATATGTGTGTTTGTGTCTGAATTTGTCCCCCCCCCCCCCAACATCGCTAGGCAACCGATGCTGGTGTGTTTACTCCCCGTAACTTAGCGGTTCGGCAAAAGAGCCCGATAGAATAAGTACTAAGCTTACAAAGAATAAGTCCTGGGGTCGATTTGCTCGACTAAAGGCGGTGCTCCAACATGGCCGCAATCAAATGACTGAAACAAGTAAAAGAGTAAAAGAGTAAATATATATATATATATATATATATATATGCGACAAGTAGCAGTAAAATCTTATTCCCACCCCCCCAAAAAAAAGACAAAAAACATCGTATGTTGTAAGTTAAGAAAAACACAATGGAAAATGTATGTACACACACGCATGCATATATATATCAAAAGGACCTTTGATCCTTCCCCCGTCATAGCCAACTATGGTCGGTTTCCAGGACTCTATCACTCCGAATGAGACGATGGTCAGTCGTAGGATTTCTCATTTTTGCTAGCTGAGTAGACTGCAGTAACTTGGAATGAAGTGCTTTGCTCAAGTATACAAAACATCGTCCAATCCAGGTATCGAAACTGAATTCTTACGATCATGTAAGCACCCTCACCAGTAAGCTATACACCTCCAACAGACGCGCGCGCGAACATATATAGATATCTCTTATGCCTCAGTTCAAAATCTCCTATATCACTATCTTACATTTCCAGCTAATCTCGGACCTTTAATATGCTTCCATCATACTGTTATACTATTTTCACTGCCAACGTTAGAATCAATGCTTAAGGACGAAGTATGATTTAACGATTTAAGTCTTCTCTTGAGCTGTAATTAAACGGTTAAATTATTCTAATTACTTTTGATGTAACCGAACCCGTGTGAGAACCAATCGATTACAGCACCAATTTAATGGATTATTTGCTTGCTTGCTTGCTTGCTTGCTTGTCTTCTGATAGCTCTACAATGAGAATTGAAACTAGTAGCTAAAACTTTGCGTGACTGTTTTGCTTTGTGTGCAAGTATAAGAAAGTAAAACTGTGACGTTATTTTTAACTCTTGATAGTTGCTGGATGGTCGGTATGTGATACTCTCTTGACCAAAAACCACAATTGCGATCAACGATTTATTCTCTATATGGTAACATACACTACTGGAAACGGTAGCTAAATTCGCGCTAATGTTACCCTAGTGTTTTGAGAAGGAATGCTCTATTAGACGGTGCTGCTTTACACACACACACACACACACATATATGTATATATATATATATATATATATATATATATATATATATATATATCAAAGTCACAATATATAGATTCAAACTAATCCGATGATATTCATAAAAAGCTCCTTAATGTATCATTCTACAAAACATAGAATATATAGTACGTAAGATGTGAAAACCATAAGGAGTGTACACAGTTATAAATCACGATTGAAATATAGTATGGTAAAATTTATTTAACCATTGGAAATTCTTATATCTCAACAATTGTTTCGTAACTTAAAAAGTAAATTACTTAGAATAATATACACAATCTTTAAATCAATTGAGATATTGAGCTAGCTCATCGGGTGAGAGAAATAATCCACGTTAAACAATAATCCCTTGACATAACGTTTCAAGAACGCAAAGTCAATACTTAAAATCAGGAATTTAGGAGTTATGGAAGACAGTAATAATAAAATTGATAGAAAATAATGGGATCATTTTCTAAAGGAAGGAAGGGAAATTTAGTAAAATAATCAAAAAGTAACTAGTAGATAATATTTCGTTTTAGGATTTGGTTTGCAAGATTCTTTATGCGAGTTTGCATGTTGAAGCATATTCTGTTGTGTCTGGGGAGAGTCATTCTCTTTTGGTGCCTTATAATAGTAGATAATATTGGTATAAGAAAAGGGAAATGATATATTTATCATTACATTTCAAGAGAAATGCCTTTCATGGTAAGATTTTCCTATTGGAGCTGACTTGGAACAAAATTGCAACAATAACAACGATATATGTATACTTCAGCGCACCCTATCTAACTGCAAAGCTCTACATAAATCTGTAATACCGAATAAGTGATTTATTATTTAACAACCCGTGTAACTTTAAGCATAACATTGAGATGAATCACTGTTTGTATAATTGTAAAATATTATCAGTGTAACAAACGGTTATTACTGTAAGACAATGTAAATAGTAACGTGATTTAATGCTTGGCGTTTAACACATTTCGTGTATCAATAAGGCATTCATTGAACTATAGCTACATTTTATATGCCAGTGTAACACTCAGTATGGTTGTTATAACTCTGCAGTCAGTATATTTTGTAAGGACTTAGTATTTTTAGTATAACAATAGTGTATCAATATAACGGTAAACAAATGTCACGCAGTATGATTATGTTTAACACTGAATGTATCAATTCAACATTATAAGTCAGTACGACAACGCTAGACATAGTATAACTGCAATGTGTATGTGTCACAGTACACAACAGCCAGTAATTTTATCTAAGTTATAGGGTCTGATCATGCAGCTTATATCAAAAGTTATCGTACAGATTAGAAAATGTTTGAACGAGATATCAAAAATACTTCTCAAACAAAAACCCAGACGTCTCTGTTGTCCACTAAATATTTGATGATATAAGTGTAAATATAGCAGAGATATTACATAGCTCTGACATCACCAACAAATAGCAATTTCCTTCTGTAAACGGTCTTCTGTCAGAATTAGTTCCTCTCCAATATTTAATTAATTAAACTTGTTCCAGTATCCTGCCCAACGGCCAAGTTAAATATCACTAATCACCTCTCATATTCTCCCCACTCTCTATCTGATCTATCTCTCTTTTTCACGTCATTCTCCACTCTCTTTTCTCTCTCTTAATATCTCGCTACTCTCTCTCTCTCTCTCTCTCTCTCTCTCTCTCTCTCTCTTGCTCTTTATATTTCGCTTCTCTCCTTTTCGTTCGCTGTTTTACTGTCCGTCTTTTACCTTCGCTTGCCACCCTCATTCTCTACATCTTTCAGTCTGACATACCTTCATTTCACTACCTACTTCTTCTCACTCTCTCTCTCTCTCTGGCTGTTTCTCACATCATTTCTCAGCTTTATACTCTTCCTTTCCTTTTCATTTTTCGCTGTCTATCATCCTGGCCTTGACTCTCATTTACTGTCTCGGTCTCTCTCACCCTCTCTTTCTCTCAATCTCTCACTTACTTACAACATAAACACTCTCATACATTCGTGCAATCATATTCATGCACACAAATCTTTACATATATGATTACACACACACACACACACACACACACACACACACACACACACACACACACACACACACACACACACACACAATCATCTTAATATAATTACATGCTCACATTTAACCAAACCTTTATAAAGTACATAAAATCAGATAGAGATATGTTAACACGCATGCGTTTACATACTCACACACACTCTCACACACACACACGCACGCATACACACACACGTTGGTACATATACACATCTATTTGTATCACCATGCGCATACATGTGGAAGCTCAGAAGTAAACATACACACCCACACTATCATATGCGCCAAACATTCATTACACGCAATACACACACTCACCTCTGATTAGACACACTTACATGAATATACATACACATACTGATGCTGCTAATCACCTTCCATATACTCACTATCTATCGAGAACCCCATCCTACCTCCACATCGATACTTAATCAATCAGGACCAGCAAATGGCCTCAACAGGTATTGATTGTTCTGTCCATCAGTCTGTACCTGTTGGTCTGTGTTTATATTCCTGAGTCTTTCTCAATCATTGCTCTCTCTCTCTCTCTCTCTCTCTCTCTCTCTCTCTCTCTCTCTCTCTCTCTCTCTCCCTCTCTCTCTCTCCCCCCCTCTCTCTCTCTCTCTCTCTCTCTCTCTCTCTCTCTCTCTCTTTCTGTCTTCTCTCTTCTCTCTTCCTTACTCTCGATCGTTCTCTTTGATTTCTATTCCACTATTTATTTGCTCGAATATATGTTAAAGAGTGTATCTCACTCTCTAACACATATTCACTGTACATCTCTCACCCTTTCTTTCTTGCCTCTTCTTACACACACACACACACATACAAATTCTCTGTCTGTATCTCACACATACGCGGGCATACATACGCCCGCACGCACACACACATATATACACAACAATGATCATAGCTAAGACCAAGTTAAGCTTCTAATGGGAAATACTAGCGACATATTAGCCAGGCATTGCTGATCTATTATGAGGCCTCTGCTTCTTTATTTTTACTTCAACTTCAAACTGCACTATATATATGTAAGTGGAGAAATAAGCTCCATTAATATAATGATTTAGACATCTACTTTCATTTTGACCTACGGTTAACGTTCTTCTGAAATATATGACTCGATATAGTATTTAGTAAGCAATTCAGAAGTCAGCAGTTCGTATCGTGTCCCAGGCATTACATTTTATCTTTGACTAAGTCACAGATATGCCCCAGTTCATCTATCGTAATTAGATACTACAAATTTGGAACAATTTGCCGTGCAAGCACCCTAAATTTTACAAATAATAAAGTATAGCTTGGTGAAGTGAGGGACCTATCAAGCAGATTTTTTCCAAAACACTCTACATTTAATCTTCCTTCAGAAGCAGCTTCCAAAGATTAATTGAAACGCCACGCGACAAATAGACAGCTGTTGTTGTTGTTAACCACCATGCCTGCTCTGATCGAGAAGTATGATTAAAGACATTTTCAGCCGTGACCATCCCATCTGTTTGTATACACAAGATTACATTGCCCACGGTATTCTTTGTTTATAAGACGTTATGGTGTTATTTGAAGAAAACTTGCCTACTGTTTCTTATTTCTTTATTTCCCACAAGGGGCTAAATATAGAGGGGACAAACAAGGACAGACAAAGGGATTAAGTCGATTACATCGACGCCAGTGCGTAACTAGTACTTAATTTATCGACCCCGAAAGGATGAAAGGCAAAGTCGACCTCGGCGGAATTTGAACTCAGAAGGTAAAGACAGACGAAATACCGCTAAGCATTTCGCCCGACTTGCTAACGTTTCTGCCAGCTCACCGCCAAACTTGCCTACTGTTTCTACCAGATCAAAGGACTGCGTAGAGGTTCCCTCACAAACTCGCCCAAAGACGAAAGTAATCCCTAGAAAAGATAGAGTAATGGTTGCGTTAATATTTGAACTACACCACGTGGAACGACGCAAAGGATTTAATTTTTACAAGCAAAGTGACGATTGCAGCGGAGCCGGGATCAAATCGGGCCGGAGTACCGTTGTGGCCTGAAAATTTGTTATTCTGCCTGGAACTTTATATTTTATTTATTCTTTCTGAACTGTTGTATTTCCTTTCTCCTTCTTTTATGAACTGTTTTTAGTACGAACTGTTTATTTTATTTCTTCCGCTTTTTTTAACTGTTTTCTCTTTTTGCCTGTTTTTAAAATTTTCGTTGTTTAATTTTTATGTGGACATTTTTATCATGGCAGAGAACATAAAGAAAAATAAGGCCACTGCTGTGGAGTGGGAGATTATCCCATCCAAGAAGTAGTTAAATGATTTCAGGGAAAGAACGGTGGTGTTGCGGACATACGCTAGGTTACTCGACACCATTACGGTCTTTCCCAAAGTGGAAATTGAAAAAGTTAGCAGAATATCTGCCAACTATTAAGTTTATGGCAAGGGGTGTAAAATACGCGACGGTTTGGTTGCTATTTGACACCCCTGAGGTGGCTCGCAAGTTTGCGAGCCAGCCCTTAGAAGAGGAAAAAATTCTGTTTCTTCCCACATACTGTGGGAAGAAATTAACTAGAGCTTGGATCTGTGAGCTGTCACCCGGTATAGAACCTGATTGGATAGAGGATACTATCCGACGGGGGCTGGGGGGCAGTGGAGCCAAGCTCTTAAATGTGAAAATGTTACCTACAGCTGATTGGGTTGGGGCAAAAGAGGTTTTGACCCTGTGGACCCAATCAGCCAGGGATCTGGTATTTCCGGATTTTTTGAGGATGGCCGGGCAGAAATATCCGGTAATTCTTGAGGGACGTAAACCCAAGTGCCACCGGTGTCTGAAGCCCGGTCATATCAAGAAAGACTGTCCCCAGGATCAGAGTAAGGTCCTGGAACAGTTAACAAATGTTGTTACCCCCGCTCCCCCAGTGGAGGGAGAGACGGAGGAAGTCGAGGAGGTGGAAACCTCCTCGAAAAAAGGAAAAAAAAGGAAGAAGGTGGGCAACAATGGTTGGCCACCGAAAATCGTGGGGGAGGAGGAGGACCTTCCGACAAAGGCGGAAGTACGCCCTACTCCAGTGGCCCCAAAGAAAAAGAAAAAAAGAACGAGGCACGGCCGGTGCTCGATAGTGCACCGTCGGCGTGTCCCGACATTCTCCGTTGGTGGCAATTGTGCCACCAACGGAGGAAAGCAGGTCGGCGGGAATTGTGCCGCCGACAGTAGAAACTGTGGGCTCACCCTGTGAGGAAAAGGATCGGCTAATCCTATTCCGAAAGGGAGGGGCCCTGCAGAAATTTGTGAATAAAAGGAAGCGTCAGAGAGAGGGAGTCCTCAACTGTACTAAGGATCCGGACTGGCCTCCGCAGGTGTCTGCGGCGGTCGTGTCGAGTAGGCACTTAAGTGCGTTGGTGAATTCTTTCCCCCTCGGCGAATTCAGTATTGAAAAGTGGCCCGACCCAGACCCATCGTTTTGCTTGAGAGAAGCGAAGGCTATATCGGGCGAAAAAACCTAAGAGGACGAGTGCCTCATATTGTGTAATGAAAAATCGTAAGAAGCAAATGCCTTAATTTATGACTTTTTATGTACGAGGTTCATAGCCTCAATGTGAAAATTTAATTTTATAAAGAACAGTGTTATAGAGAAGCAAAGTTCGGCGGGCGGCTTTTGCTTTCTCTCATTATACCATCATATTTATCATCCATTTCATCTCATTAATGTTTTTGTCCAGCCCATAGCTACTCTCTGTGTACTGCCTTTATGGCAAATTGAAATGAAATAAAGTAGCTTGCTTACCAACCACATGGTCCTGGGTTCATTCCCACTGTGTGGAACCTTCTACTATCGTCACGGGCCGACCAAAGCCTTGTGAATGGATTTGGTAGATGGAAACTGAAAGAAGCCCGTCGTATATATGTATATATATATGTGTGTGTGCGTGTGTGTGTGTGCGTGTGTGTGTGTGCGTGTGTGTGTGTGTGCGTGCGCGTGTGTGCGTGCGCGTGTGTGCGTGTGTGTGTGTGTCTGTGTTTGTCCCCCAACATCGCTTGACAACCGATGCTGGTGTGTTTACGTCCCCGTAACTTAGCGGTTCGGCAAAAGAGACCGATAGACTAAGTACTAGGCTTCCAAAGAATAAGTCCTGGGGTCGATTTGCTCGACTAAAGGCGGTGCTCCAGCATGGCCACAGTCAAATGACCGATACAAGTAAAAGAGAGAAAAGAGAGAGTATAACAATTAACGTAAGACAGCGTATAACTGTAATGGTTCGGTATAGGACTCCTTCTGTAACTGAGCTACAAACATGAATATTTTTTTAAACATGTGACATCATTTTCTCATTGAATTACGAGGGGAATCTAATGAGAAAGAGAGACAGACACACGTACAGACACACAGACAAACAGACAGACAGAGGGAGAGATAGAGACAGAGACAGAGAAAGGTGAGTGCGTGAGACATAGGAATGCAAACAAATTGATAAGCATAAGTTGATCGATACTTGTTGAGGCTTTTTGTTGGTGCTAACTGATTAAGTATCGATGTCGTAATAGGGTGCGGATATGAGCGGTAAACAAGACGTTAAGTAAATAGTGTGTCATCCTACACTTAGAAGTGACGATGAGAAGACACATAGATTGTTAATATGGAGTACGAAGAGAGATGAGTAACTTTCGAAGAAAGCCTAAGCAGACAGTCTTTACCGCAACGAGTACAAACCGGGTGCTCATGCAGCCTCTGTCTCTGTCTCTCTCTTCCTCTCACTCTCCAACTGTCACATGGTAGATATTCCACTGGGTTAAGAGTGTAGGGACGAAAGGGAGATTCATGTCTGCTCGCGACTACTCAGGCAACTAAAACAATTAACAAAAGCATGGTACGACTAACCACACCGTATTCGTTTACAAATGAGGGCTACAGAAGAGGACAGCTTTTCTACAAGATTGTCAAAACAATACAGAAACTAACTTTGCTGATAATGGCGACATGTGACATAATTGATTTTTTAATTTACGCAAAGATTCGATAACAAAAATTCTGTAATTTATTAATTGAAATTTTCGTAAGTAGTCAATTTTATTCTAAGCGTGAACAGATAGAGAGGACAAAAGAAAGAATCTTTTAGTGTTCGCTGTGGGAATGGGACCTATTTATCACATTTGACGCCACGAATTTTCTGGGAAAGTATTACAGTCGTGAGCACTAATAAATTATATCAGTTTCTTATATAATAAAGATTTCTCATATTAGTATAAGTTTACAAATTTGCATGGAAAAGATTATAGCAGATTTAATCAATTATATTGCATTACTAATATATTTTAAACGATCCACATGGTTTAAAAGACAGTAGCCCTCAGTGGAACTTGAGCGAAACTAAATACTGTATGAAAGATTGGTTTAATGTTTCTTCCATTCAAACATTAATATATATAGAATTTAATTTCTTACATGAAATCAAGACAGAAAAGTGGAAGGAGGAAGCATTCATTTTGATAACCTGAATGGTATCTACACTGAATCGCAAAAGAAATGCGATTTTTTCTAATGTCATTTTTATATGGTGAATTCTGAAAATTTATTTCGGGGATGCAAGTGTAAATATTCCAAGACATGCTAGATTATGGCTGAGACCCAAATTGCAGGTAACCTTTCAACTTTCCCTGAAACGAGACACCAAAATGCAGCTGCGTTGAATTGTCGTGAAAACCGAAATGCACGTGCATCTCGTGGAGGTTATGGGTATAAAAATCAACTTGAACTGCGTTCCTGGCATTCGCAATCTAAACGCATGTTGGGTTGGTCGTAATCGGTTAGTAGTGCTTGTTTCTTAAAAGTTAACTGTTTTGTGTGTTTTTTAAATACTTTGTTTTTTCTGCCTCACGGCAGACTTGTTGTCGTTTCCTCCCTTGTTTGAAGGTGGGAAATACTGTACTGTACTAAGATAACGTAAGTTCGTCCGACAGAGACTCGTCGGAAGAAGAACTTGTGTTGTATTAATAACATAGAAAAAGACCTGTCTAAACGTGAAAAAGAAAATTTTAAAAATTGTGAACCTATTAACATGGATAAAAATGTGAAAAATTTTCCAGCTGTGGAAGAGGTCAATTTCGAGAGGTGGGAGCTGGAGAAGCACATAGACCTAATGAAAAAGAGGGACATGAAGTTATGGTGACCCCTCCTAGCGAAGTTACACGAAGAATGCCTTGTTTATTCTCTTGCTCGTGGAAGTGGCTTTGTAAATAAACATTTTTTATAAGTTGTTATATTTGTGATTCAATTGGATGCAATTTCTCTCGAGTTTTAGAAGGTAAAATAATTGAAAAGTAGCATATTTAATCAAAATTTATTAAGATTTTCACTAAGTTCCAGAATGATGGTAGGAGAAATGCATTTCCTTCTACAAATAGGATATATAAACCAATGCGTGGAACCTTGGGCAAGTGTCTTCAACTATAGCCTCGGGCCAACCAAAGCCTGGTGAGTCAATTTGGTAGACGGAAACTGAAAGAAGCCCGCCATATATAAATATATATATTGTTGCTATTATGCAAAAGTGTCGTAAGTCCAAAACGTTGCTTTTTCAGAAAACGAAAACATAGTTTCCCCATTCCATTTCTTTTTACATTAGCAACAGTTTCAGCTTAACAATAATGCTTTGGTTGGGTGCATAAAATCGGAATTCCAAGTACGTATATTTTCAGTCGGAAATATTTTTGCAAAACTGTCGTATGTGGAGCTCACTACACTTTTGAAAAATGCTAAACCATTGTACTACACTTTGACAATTTTTATCTGAAGCAGCTGGAAATACGATAGTTTGACCAAATGAACTGACTATTGCAAGTAAAATTAAATAGTGAGAAAAACGCATTTGGCTAAATTTGGACATACGACAGTTTAACATAATACCAACGATATATACACACACACACACACACACACACACACACAATATTTGTGTGTGTCTTTGTGTCAATGTTTGTCCCCCCTCACCTTCACTTGACAACCAATGTTGGTGTTTCACGTCCCCATGACTTAGCGGTTCGGCAAAAGTCACCGATAGAATAAGTACTAGGCTTACAAAGAGTAAGTCCTGGAGTCGATTTTAAAGTGGTGCTCCAGCATGGTCGCAATTAAATGACGGAAACAAGTAAAAGAAGAAAAGAATATTTCTGTGTATATATATATATATATATATATATATATATATATATATATATACACGGCAATCCTTACTGCATACATATTTTGTAATATTATACTCTTTAATTACTCAACGGTTTAAGTGGAAACAAAATAGCAAAAGTCTGTGAAAGAAATTTTGTGCTACCATCTGTCAACTTTTAAAATCATTATAAATTAATGAGGAATCATTTTCAAATTTACTTCCACAAATAGTTTTCTTTTATTTTCGAAATAAGCAAGTGGCATATTCGATAACTGTACGTCCAGAATTTTTCGAACCACTTAAAAAAAGACAACAAAAACAAAGACTCCCTGATGAACAGTAACCTGCGGAAATTAGTGTAGAGCAATATAGTTCTGTATTTTCAACACATAATCATTAGATTTATTATTGGCACAAATCCGAGAATTTTAGGCACAGTCAACCATGGTCTACTTCGAACCCAGAATCTAAAGGATCAAGTTTGATTTTTCATCCTTACGTGACCGATAAAATAAGGACCAGGCAATTAATTTAACTACCATTATCATCATCATTATCATAGTTAATAATAAAATAGGTCAGTTTCAAGATATTGATGTCCAGATCACAAAAGCAAAGCTTGGAGGGAATAGTAATGATTTCTTTTGATTTCTAGAGAGAAGCAAATAGAAAGTACCACTTACTGAGCAAAGATAAAAACAAAAACAAATAAATTTGTTACACAGTGTAATAGGTTTACCTTTCTCCCGAAAATTTGCAAACTACATAGATTACTTCAAGATAAGAAACAAAATGCCTCGGTGATGGAGTGTCAAACAGAAGAGCAGTATCATGGCTGTGCAGACAAGTAGAAGAAAGTCATTATCTTGTAGTGGAAGAGTTAAACTTCATGTAAAAGATAAACTTTTTCTTTGTAATGTTCTCACATACAAATTTGATTAAGGAATGAGCAGTTATTTTTCTGACATCATGTTTTTCGCTAATTGATTATTAATGTCTAATTTACAAGACAGTCAAACCTAGCCGAGCCAAAAAGACGGCAACCAAACGGTAAAGGAAGCCCTGTCCATGAATCATCAGTGACGTAATGTTTGATCCCCTCTAAAGATATTTGTTGTGTTGTTTAATTTACGATATTTAACAATCAGCAATCTTCCATGCAAATTACTTTTAAGTCAGTGGAGATTGTTCAAATTTAGAGAGTGGAATATATAATGTTTATTAATTGCTTAATTTCTTCGTAATTATTTTTAATCAATATCAAATTTCAATTTGTTTGTCGAGGTACCTTTGACATTCCTTTCTTTATATCAACTTATTTCTCTCTATTCTTATTTTTGTTGGCTTCCATTATACCATCTTAGGTCACGAGTGTTCAGAGAATTAAAGCTGACTCAAAATAAATAAAATGCAAGGAAATTAAAGAATACTAAGCTGACTATTTTTATGATTGTCATTAAACAATCATTACAATAATAATAATGCAGTTCTATATTTAAGAGATGAGGAATTATGTACATTATTTACATTATTTACATTTGACGGATATTTGTTCTTATTTTGTTTGTTGTTAACACAACGTTTCGGTTGATACACCCTCCAGCCTTATCAGGTGTCTTGGGGAAATTTCGAACCTGAGTTCTCATTCCTAAGGTATTTTCGATATTATTATTATTATTATTATTATTATTCAGGTCACTGCCTGGAATCGAACTTGGAATCTTGGGGTTAAGAGCACGTGTTACTAACCCCAAGATCCCGAGTGGGACAGCTGCCGGGTGCGGCACATTCACCACTGGTTTCAGTTCCGTTCACACCGTTATCGTCATCTATTTTGCTTGGCACTTTCACTCATAAATGAGGTGTATTTTTAGGTTACTACCAACCGGTATTTTATCGAGACGCCAACTCTATCAAGGTAGTCCGCCAAGGCGACAGGGCCCTTGCTCCCTTAGTTTTGAACTCAGAGTGTTCCTTCTCCTAGGTTGCTTGCCATCCAAGTTTAACGAGTACACCCCACCATGAGCACTGGTATTTCCAAGGCGCTAAATACTCGTCTTTTTCTGCTCTTCTCCTGTTGGTTTGGCAAAGGAGTCGGGCTTGACTGTGCAGGCCATTGGGGCATTTTATAAGTGATGGGCACTCAACTCCCCTCACTGCCCCGGCATTGACAGAAAGTAAAAAAAAATAAAATAAAATAAAAAAATATTTAAGAATATTTGAAAAATATATATATATATATATATATAGAGAGAGAGAGAGAGAGAGAGAGAGAAACTAGATAAAAGGAAAAGAAAAGGACGATCAACTAGGGAGGAAGGAAGTTATTTAACACAGGTTCAGTATAATACATTCATATCGACAGAGAGAGTGGTTGCAAATACGAATGTGAGGTAGGTAGTTATTAGACATCAGGAAAGATGGTAGAAGGGTGGGTAAGGCGGACACACCACAGTAGAAAGGAGGTACTCACTGCAACGTTCCTCACAGCCCACCTGTAAATTTAAGATTTAACCAAAGAAAGAAGAAGAAGCGTTAATCTGAATCAAACGAAAACCTAGCTTACTGTTTGAATTGGTCTGTGAGAGTGTGATTTCCGCCGAAGAATTTTACGATGTCAAAAAGTAATCTTCAGAAATAGTGAAGTAATTGATAGAGAGAGGGAGAGAGAGAGAGATAGAGAGAGAGACAGAGAGACAGACAGACAGACAGAGACAGACAGACAGACAGAGACAGACAGACAGACAGAGACAGACAGACAGAGACAGACAGACAGACAGACAGACAGAGACAGACAGACAGAAAGGCATAGAGAGAGTAGTGGTAAAAAGACAGAGGGACAGAGAGAGAGAGAGGGGGGGGGAAGCATGTGCTTTCAACAATAGGTTCAGTATTGTAGCAGTCAGGGTGTTTCAAAGAGCTAACTTTCATATGAATATGAATGAAAAACAGTGTAAATTATTATTATTATTATTGTTCAGTAGTTTTATTTTTATAACGTGCTTTCACTTCACTACCGAGCGCAGCTCTGTGTGCCTTGGGTATGTGCTGTGGTTTGCTGTGATGCTCTTATCGTTACTGTATTGAAAGTGTTTTGCGTAGGATGTGTGCAGTGCCCAGTAGTGCAATTTTCTGTATGTTATATATATTTGTAAGCCCTGGTGTTTTTGTTATGTATTTGTCTGAATATTTTTTTATTATACCTAAGGCACCTACTATGATAGGAATTGTTTCTGCTTTTAGATTCCACATTCGAGTTACCTCTATTTCCAGGTCTTTGTATTTTGAAAGTTTTTCCATTTCTTTTAGGGAAACGTTGTCATCTGCTGGTACTGATACATCAATTAGAAAGCATTCTTTTTTCCTTCATGATCTTTGACAACTATATCTGGTCTATTTGCCTTAATTTCTCTATCTGTGTGTATTAGCATATCCCAGAGTATGTTTGCTTTCTCGATTTCTGTGACCTTTTCTGGCGTGTGTTTATACCATCATTTTTCTGTTGTTATTCCATAGTGTTGGCATAGCTTCCAGTGTATATAGGTCTCAGCTCTGTCGTGATTATTATTATTATTATTATTATTATTATTATTATTATTATTATTATTATTATTATTATTATTATTATTATTATTATTATTATTCCTTCAATTTTCTTTCCATTTCTTGCTGAGTGTCTTTCCGACACCCAGGACAAAGAAATTCACTGTATACATTGATAACCCACTAAAATAAACACAACAGATTGTTGATCGTTTTCACGGCGACAATGCTCTCTTCAATACGTGTGACATAGCAATTAAAACAACTTTTTGCACTTCTTGCAGGGATGGTTGGTAAGCCTTTTTTTTTTAATTCCTAGTGCTACTACAATTTCTGGTATTGTGACCACCTTGAGGCACCTCATTTTTTTTCAATTTCAATGAGAAAATCTTTACATTTTCTAAGCTTGCCAAATTCTTTTTTGCCGCAATGTTATGATATTATTCATTATTGAACAGAATATGTTAATTTGGTCTTTTATAACAATATCTAGTTTATTATCTTTGATGATTCAGCCTGTATGTACACGAAATTTCCAAGATGCTTATACCACTTGTCAACAGGTTTGATTTTATAATACCAACATATTAACCAGTGTTAGTATGACCAACTCTGTCATGCTTTCTCTACTGGTGCAAAAACATTATATCTAGTGTTTAAGTTGTCCACTGTTTCAATATCATCATTGCAGAATCGGCATTTTGGATCAACTTTTCATCACACTGGTTTAGCAATTCTGGATCAATAAGCTTTGATCTTGAGCAGCTAAGATAAAGTCTTTTGCTCTCTGCTTTTAGCCGTGAGCTTTGTAGCCACTTTTCAGTATAATTCTAGTAAACATCAACGTCTTTTCTACGACCAGATATTTGTCACGCAGAGGTTTCTACGCCCACCTACAAGCCAATTGTTCATGTGCCTTTTTCTTTGGCATTAATTTTATTTTCTTTGCAACAACAGTTGCCACATTTCCCTCAGGTAATTCAACCTGAGTATGATTCATGAAATCAGTAGCAAATTTTTTGCTCTCCTTCAAGATAGAATGAAGCGTTTTATGCCTCCCGTCATTTTCAATAAGCTTTAGCATCCGATCGTTAGTTGCTTCAAGATATTTGTCCCATCTAGTTTTGTAAGAAAGTTCAAACTGGATCGGTCTCCTTGAGTAAGACAAAGATGATCCACGTCTTTGAGAGGGACATATTACAAGTCAACAACTACGAATTTTTCTATTAAATCTCTTTATTTCATTGATATTCCAATTCAACTCATTGAAGCTTTAAGTAACAAATGGAAATGTTTAGGAATTTATGGCTAACAACTTATGTATATTTAGCTCAGATTTAAGAATTGCCTGCCCTCTCATATAGCATTCTTTCCTGATCGCTTTCATGCTTGCATGTTGTATGTCGTCATGTACTTATAGGTTTGTTCTTTTACGAATGTTTCAACATCTAATTTGACTGAATTTAGATTTATCAATTTCCTTTTCTTGAAAGTGGCCTTGGCAGACTTATCAAAACCAAATTCCGTCCTCGTGTCATCATTGAATGCTTTCACAGTACGTCTTAAGTTTTCAAGTTCATCATTGTCATTGCCATATGATTTTAAGTCATCCTTAAACAGATGGCCTATTATCAATATTATCTTCACATCATCATCATCATCATCATCATCATCATCATTATTATTATTATTATGATTGTTGTTGTTGTTGTTGTAGTTTTACTTCTGAGAACGTTCAGTTTAGTTTGTTCCAGTAGATTCTGTGAGAGCAGACAGAAGCCTGTTTTCAGAGGCCTCTCAGGATCTCTTTCTGCACATTATAAACTTTGATACTTGGTTGTTAATTATCGTGGGAGACATTCAACATCCAGGTACCAATCTCTAGATCCTGGCTGTCCCCAGCAGAACGGTATTTTGGGCTTGCTCGGTTCTCATGTCAATTCCAATTTCCTTGACAAATTTCTCGAACTTAGTTATTAGTGCTCCGGGTGCCCCTTCAACTACCGGAATGACAGACTCTCTTCATAGCCCACATTCTTGCCATTTCGTCTTTTAGTAGTCTGTACTTTTCATTCTTTTCTGGTTCTTTGTCACTTACGCAAGCATCTCCAGATATTACAATATCTATGATCTTCGTTTCCTTTTTTCTTTTATCTACCAAAACAATATCTGGTTTCCGAGCCTCGATTAGGGAGTCACATTGGATTGTAAAATCCCACAGTATTTTATCTTCCTTGTTCTCAGTGACTCCTTCTGGTTCATGATCGTACCAGTTCTGTTCTCTGTTCAGGCTGTATTTTTCACATATTCTCCATTGAACGAACTTAGTCACGTTTTCGCGCCTCCTTTTGTAACGTTCTTGAGTCAGCTTGCTGCACTCACTCACAATATGTGAAATTGTTTCGTTTTTGCTGCCACACATCCTACAAAGGAGCGATTCACTATTCTTATCTATTTGGAACTTGGGGTAATTAGTTCTCAGAGCTTTTTCCTGTGTGTTGCATATCGATGCCGCACTGTATCCTTTCAGAAGACCTTTTTATTATTATGATGATGATTATTTTCATATACACTCAACAGATTAGACTGTTGGAAAAGAAAAGAATCTTCACATCGGGTTACAAGTTGCCTTAGATGCCAAGAACCCCACTAAGTATCCTAGCTATCCCTAATAACACTGTTTTCTGCAGCTGTACTAAACTGGGTCATATACCTATTTCCTCTATCCATTTGTTCAATCTTTAGGGGTAGTTCCCAATGCAATTATAACTACTGGCATACATTTTACACGTACTTTCCATAGCCTTTGTAATTCAATGGCTAGGTCCTGGTACTTAGCTATTTTTTTCTATACCTCCATATTAATTTTTTCGTCATTTGTGCTTGTAAAGTCAGTTATCTGGCACTTTCTATTCTCTTTATCTATTACTACTACTACTACTACTACTACTACTACTACTACTACTACTACTACTACTACTACTACTACTACTACTACTACTCCTACTAAATCAGGTTTTCTAGCTTATATTACTCTGTCAGTTATTTGTGACGAGACACAGTTCGAAATTAATTTAATTATTGGTTCCCTTAGGAATGCTTCTCAACGTTGTTTATTCTCAAGAATTTTATCATACTTTTTACGCTAACCAACGTACGGTCCAGTACATTTTTCAGTGATTCTATCATGTTTCGTCGGTAAAGCCTGCCGCCATCATAATTTGTTGAAGCTCGTATTTGCCGAAATCATTAATACGACTTACTTATTTCTAGCTAGTCTTTTTTTATATTCGCTGCAGTCAATACAGCCAACTGTCATTCGTCATGCTTTAGTTAATTGTTTTAGATACTTATGTAGTCGCGAGCAGATAAGGACGCATCCTCGGGCCCATAGCCCTTGATCTAGCGGAACATAAGTGACAGTTGATGAGAGAGAGAAGCGGGAGAGAGAAAGTGAGAGGGTGGCTAACCAGCAGCTGACTAGTACCCATCACAGCAAAGCTGACCGGAACAACATGAAATAAAGTATCTTGCTCAAGAATACAGTACACTGCTCAGTCCAGGAATAATCTCACGGATTTGATGTCCATGGACTTAACATTCTGCTCGCTAGATCATGCGCCATTCAGTTTTTATTAATTAGTATGTTAACACTAAGTTAATTATATCGGTTTCCCTAAGTTGTCTTTCTTCTGAATAACCTACGCGGCCCACAGACTATGAATACTCTTACACTGTTTCTGTGATTTTTAGTTCTGCTGAACAAAACTGTCTCACGTATTTGGATTTATATTAATATATCTGGCAAAAATTTTGAAAATAATGAAAATTTAAAGATATTATTTTAGTGGAAAAGGCATTTTTCGATACAACAAACATAAATATTCTTGGGCATAAAGCCATAAAGTAATAGACGATCCTGATAAAATGTTAGCTCATAAACGTCATAAAATTTGCTTCTTCTGAAAATTAATACGAAAATATAATCAGCATTCAACATAATGAAATGTAATAACTTTCCTAATCCCAGAAGTTCTAAATGCTTTCGAAACCATTACAATTAACACAGAAAATGCTAAACACCATTCAATTCCATTTAAAGTCGAGACTGACATATGTAACCCTGTCCTAGTTCTAACATTTTATAATGAATTATTATGTCTGTCTATTGAAAAAGAAACTGCTACGAGTATTGAATTCTTACGTAAATGACCGTCCTAACTATTTGAAAGATAATGTACCCTCATTTTATGCATTAGATTTATGCCTGATAAATTCCATTAGAAGGTCGAAAGGTTTTCATTTACACAAGTATACGTAATGCTGAGTTATTACAATGCACATGCATGTATATATCTATACATATATACGACAAAGTAATGAAGTAGACACAGGCCCAATTCGTAATATATCACGAAGCCCCATATTTCAAGGTTAAACAGTTTAATTTATAGAATGAGACTTGCTAATTACTAAATTAATAACACATTTAAAAAATCACTTTCAATTTACTCTTTACTCCAAGATAATACTGTGTCACAAGAGTGCAACAACTTAATTAGCAACGATAGATATACAGATATTTTACACAACCCTCACAGTCATATTGCTCCTATTCATGAACTTTACTATAATATATATAAGTGCGTTACATTGTATAAACATAAAATCTTATTTCATACTGTTGATATATTATTATTATTAGTAGTAGTAGTAGTAGTAGTAGTAGTAGTAGTGTTAGAAGCAAAAACGAAGAGTGCCATTGTTATCAAGTGAACGATATTTCGACATCTCATGTATCTTCCACAGGTTCAAAAAATAAACTTGTCAATCTACTTCATTTTGGTAACCTCAGTCATATACATATTATTATTATTATTATTATTATTATTATTATTATTATTATTATTATTATTATTATTATTATTATTATTATTATTCTTTTTATCATCGGTTTTGCTGGAACTCCTGAAGTCTTGCATGCTTAGCGGACTTGCTACCTACAGCCTACAGTACCATGCCATCCGTTCTTTTCAGCTATCTAATATCTTCCTGATTATTCTGACTGTGCCAAGGGGGCAGACCATTTGCAACATTTCAACTGGGCACTCTAATCTAATTTCCTTGATATTCTACTTGATACTGTTCTCAAGGACCAAACAATAATTGGCACTATCTTCACCATCTTCATTTTCCATAGCTGAACTTACGAGGGCTGTATTTATCTTTTCTTTCTTTTTTTTGCCTTCCTTCTTGACTATTCGTGGGTTAAAGTGGCATGCAACATCAACTATATAGCACATATGGTGCATCTTGTCGACCACCACTAGGTCCGTCTGTTATGCTTTAGCCCCTGCTTTGTTTAGATTGGGAAATCCCAGAGGATTTTGCTAATCTCCGACTCCGTCACTCTCTACGCTTTGTGCTCATAGCACATCTTGCTTCTCTCTAGTCCAACTTTTCGCAGAATTTCCATTGTAGCACTTTCGCTACCTGATCATGTCGCCACAACTTGTAGTGGTTTTGGGCAAGTCTAGGGCATTCGTTCTTGATATGGGCAATGGTTTCATCCATTCCTCAGGTTGACCCTCCAATTCGTGACCAATGCTTGGTCTTGCGCTGCCAGTATAGTTCTCTCCAACTCCTATTTTAGCTTTCTTTTCTTCAGACAATCTCACCTATTATTATTATTGTTATTATTATTATTATTATTATTATTATTATTATTATTATTATTATTATTGTTGTTATTATTATTATTATCTGTTTGACTTTTGCTTTATATTTGTACAAGTTGAGTCCAAGTCTCACCTAGAGACCTCAAGAGACAAGTTAGAAGTTCATGTACGGTGTTATTCTGTATATAGCATTATTCTAGAGAATTTTGTTTTAAAATTTGAGATAACATAGACACTATTTTACATAGGATATGGGCAGTTCCCATGAACACTATTTTTGAATTTCTGCCATTTTGGGGTTTCCTGGTATCTGAGCTAGGTAGGAATCAGCCCCTTTTGCTATCATTCCCAGGGCACCTATGACAACAGCTATTATTTTAGTCTTGAGGTTCCACATTTTGCCATTTTCTATTTCAGTATCTTTGTACTTGCTCAGTTTTTGGTATGTCTTGACAGTTACATTTATGTCGATTGGAACAGTCATATCAATGAGGAGGCATGATTTTTGTCTGAAGTCTTTCAATATCATGTCTGGCCTATTCGCATCTTTTTTACTGTCAGCTTGAATGGTAAAGTTCCAGAGTGACACACGAAGAAGGTGTCCAGATCTGTGATCTGTTTTGCAAAGAATACACAATCAAAGGCTACTGAAGATAATAATAATGGTTTCAAATTTTGGCACATGGCCAACAATTTCGTTGGTAAGTAAATTGATTACATTCACCCCAGTGTTCAACTGGTACTTATCTTATCGACCCCGAAAAGATAAAGGGAAAAGTCGACCTCGGTGGAATTTGAACTCTTACCACAAAGACAGACGAAGTGCTGTTAAGCATTCAAATTGAGGTACAAACGCAGTAATTATAAGAGAGGTGTTAAGTCGATTACATCGACCCCTGTATTCATCCTGTACTTATTTTATCGACCACGAAAGGATGAAAGATAAAGTCAACCGCCGCGGAATTTGAACTCTGAGCGTAAGGAGTTGGAAAAAAGCATTTATTCCGACATTCTAACAATGGTACTATAAGCACTGACGTTAATTTGTTGAATGAAACCACAAATGGTTACGTAAAAGCTAAAAACTATCAACAACTCAGCGAAGAAAAATAATTAAAATTAAATTGAATAATGATTTAGAGAATGCTGAACGCAAATTTTTTTTAATTAAATGAAATTTTCTCTTATTTTAGTGAAAGAGAAATTTGTATTTAATTTATGGAAATTATCTGCCCTTTTCTTTCAGTCATTAACAATTTCCTCTAGGTTTTTCTCTCTCCAACTCCAAGATAAATTTCAATTACTTAAGAAATGTTGCATACGGTAATCAGTGCAGCACCCTTTAACTTAATTATATTAGCCATCAAATGAGAATGGAATTAGACCAAATGCGCCGAAGTAATTCAAAGAAGAGACAAATTAATTAAACCTAACGACGAATAGCGCCAGACATTGATTCAGAATTAGAACAAGACCACCTATACAGATACTTTAGAGCATATTAAACTGATGCGACAAAGCATACAGCAATGAAGAGGAATATTTAAAAAAAATATTATAGGAGAATTTCATTTATATTAAAAACTGGCAGAAATACCCGGCGTTGCCCGGGTTAAAGAGAATAATGAAATCTAAAAACGCCGTCTAGACTACGCAACCTTCAACTGTTAGTAACTACGATACAATATTTCTACATTAATAACTCTCCAATCCATGCCAGCATGGAACATAGACATTAAGTGGAATGCTAGAAGAAAGTTTTCAACTCATATGTATATAAAGTAAATACACGTAATTCAGAAACACGTTTTGTGTATTTTATTTCATAACCAAACAGATACAGATTATAAATAATGAAAGGCCAATTTTGGTGATTCATTTGACAGGGGTAGTAGAGAGACAATGCGATGATAAATCTGAGGTTGGATCTTGAAAGTTTGGATGAATGCTGCCTCAGTTAAATCTCTTGTGGTTCCAAATGATGTCATCTGTAGTACAGCGTCATATTGTCTAATTTGGTTTTGCAAATGTTAGGAATCTTGGTCAGTTGATGATAACAGTTTCTTCAATAGCTCTGGAGGTTGGGGATTGTGGAATTGTTGGGAATGTCTTTAACTTTGGTGTTATATGTATTGCTTGAATTTCTTTGACATATGAAATATATGTATTTTCACTGGGTTTGTAAAAGAGAGTTGTGTAGTTCTCGAGTTTTAGGGATTCACACTGACACACAGACAGACAGACACACAGACAGACAGACACACATTCTCATCTTTATATATAGATATATATATATATATACACACATACATACGCACCCAAACACACGTATATATATGTATATCAATATAAATATATGAAAGTCAATGAAGTTTCGTAAAAGAAGGTGATCATGTACATACTTTGTTGCTGTTGTTATTATAACACCTCGTTGTAAACAATGTTCCTTGTTTTCCCTTGTGGAGCATATGCAAATAGGTTTTTTTTTTTGCTTCCCACTCTTGAGCAGCCAACATACAGTTGTCCATGTGAGAAGCGGGGCTCTTCCAAGAGAAGACCAGCTACAGACAGTGCTCATCTGTTATGTTCGGGTTAAAATTTCATCAACATCAAAAATATATGAATTTTCATGGGAGTTAAGGCCGTTATGCATAGAATGTAATTTCCAAATTTCATAAAGATCCGTTCAGTACTTTTGACGTAGTTTTGGATAAGAAAACAAATGACTAATGTGTGTGTTTGTGTCCATGTGTATGTGTGTGATGGGTGTATATATGTATAGATATCTGTATGCATGTATATATATGTATATATGTGTACATATTACATGTACATCTATATATATATATACATCTACACATATGTATACATATACATGTATGCATATAGATCTATATCTATATATATCTATACATATGTGTACATATACATCTATATATATACATCTCTATCTCTCTCTCTCTCTCTCTCTCTCTCTCTCTCTCTCTCTCTCTCTCTCTTTCTCTCTCTGAAAGTATCTGTCATTACAGTATCGAAATGTGATTGTTTCAGTTAGAGGAATAACGTGTACATATACATCTCTCTCTCTCTCTCTCTCTCTCTCTCTCTCTCTCTCTCTCTCTCTCTCTCTCTCTCTCTCTCTCTCTTTCTCTCTTTCTCTTTCTCTCTCTCTGAAAGTATCTGTCATTACAGTATCGAAATGTGATTGTTTCAGTTAGTGGAATAGTTTCATTTTTAAAGTGAAAGTATTTGACATGAGTGTTTTTGTTTCACTTTTGACACGTAATACTTAAATAGTGGAGGAGATATTATGTTGCCGTGGGCTCGAACTCTGCAAGAAGTTAAAAGATTTTTTTGACTAAAACACAACTGGAACCCTAAGTAAGGCATGTGTAAAATTTGAATGAAATTGGTTGCGTAGTTCTCGAGTTTTAGGGATTCACACACACAGACAGACAGACAGACAGACAGACAGACAGACAGACACACATTCTCATTTTTATATATATAGATAAAAAAGCATACAATTTAATACAAGAAATAAGGTAATAGTAATTAGATTTATCTTAATGTGCCAAAGAGAGATCCAGTTTTCTGCCCTCCACCGCTCCGCAGCGCGTGTAAAAATGACAATCAGTTTGGTGATGAAACTGTAACGTAATGGAGCTGTCTCGGTTGTAGGTTCGAGTGATGACTTCTCAGACAATCTGTCTGGCATTACTCTCTACCAGTTAAACGCTATTCTGATTAACTATTGCTGCTGTCCATATCGGCTTGCTCTGCTGTTTGGATCTTAAAAGGCTGGGCATGTTCCGTCTCGGCTCTCTTCTTTGACCCTACGGCCATGGGAAGACTAACAAGAGTACTAGACTTTTGATGTCATCGATCTTCAAAATAATTGAATCACACAATATCTCCATGCACTTGCTAACAACCCCTTCCCCCTCTCCCACACACAAACAGACACATGCACACATGCACACACAAACATTCAGACATACATAGGTTATACCTTTAGAGCAGGAATAAAAAAAGGATCTTCAGCCGAACACGATCATGGATGTTTTTCTAGAAAAGACATAAAAAAGTAATGTCTTAGGAATGAGAGAGGGATTGAGGTTTAGGCTGCCAATACATGACCATAAATGTTAATAACATGCTTCTGAACTTGGCCAAGGTGAGAATAAAACACCAGCAGAGGCACTATTCCACTTGTAACAACAGTATACCATACAAGAACGAATTAGAAAGATACTAATAAAGACGAAGAGTATATCCAAAGGAAAGAAAGTTATGAGATCAATATAGAAAACCAATTTCCATTGTGAGTGATTTAGCAATAAATTTGATAATCACTCCGAGTAAGATTTTTAGAAATAGTAGAAGCTCAAGAAGCGAACGCTAGAGGATTCAGAAAGCATTATCAAACATAGAAATAGGAATATCATCAAAATTCTTGTATCGAATAATGCGAAGTTGTTCAGTTTTTTTGCAAAGTTGATAGTAATCAAACACTGAATACCCTTAACAAGTCACAAACACAAATCAAGTTTTAAAAAATCGTATATTCCCACTACACCAAGCAAGTTAGATTTCTTATGTAAGGAAGAATACCAAGAGATATGATAAAACCCAGAATACCATTAATTAAATCTAATCACAAAATCGGACTAAGGATAGAGAATCGATAAATACTATTTGCAATGGTTTTAATAGAACAATTATGATCTTTTAAAGCGACTTCAATATTCACTCAGAACATTAAGGGCGGCGAACTTGCAGAATCGTTGGCACGCCGGGCGAAATGCTTACGTTCTGAGTTCAAACTCCGCCGAGGTCGACTTTGCCTTTCATCCTTTCGGGGTGGATTAAATAAGTACCAGTTACGCACAGGGGTCGATGTAATCGACTTAACTTTCTCTGTCCTTGTTTGTCCCCTCTATGTTTAGCCCCCAGTGGGCAATAAAGAAATAAATGTTCACTCAGAAAAGTTTCAAGAATCCTTCCAGAAACTCCATATGACTTAAGCTTGTGAAAAACCAGGAAGCTAAATCCTATAAATTTTGTGATTATGTCAAAAGCAACAGTTCTTGCCTCATCATAATTATCACATAGCAACAGAGGACCGTCGAGTTCAGGAACCGTACTGTTTATTAGAACAGAGACCGAGAATTTTAAGTTGTAACACGAGGGCCTTATTTACTAGAGATCTAAAGATGTTGTTAGCTATAAGCAGAATACTGATTGGCAGTTTTCGAACTGATTAATAACAGTGGCCGATTTTTTGTGGACCGGAAAGGAAGATTCGGCGAAGTATTTGTATAAGATTCTAGACAGAACAGAACAAAGTTCAGAAGACCATTTTTGAAAAATTTAAGCACAATCATAACCAAAACAAGAGACAATATAAGAACTCAGTCCGGAAAATGTTTCCGCCATGATTTTTGATGTCAGATAACTTTGAAGTCAGAAAATTACATAGAAGAGGATAGTCTGCAAGAACACGATCAGATGAAACAAAGGTGTATGACGTCAGGTATTTGGCAATTAAATAATATACATCTTCGCTTCCAGAGACTGTAAACCAATTGCTTGATAACAATTCATATCCACACCATCTACTGAGGGGAAATGATCTCACGAAATAAAAATTCCCCGAAATTGACATGCCAGTGAAAAATAAGCTAAGAGCATTAACTTAGCTGGGCGGTAGCATGTATTTGAACAATAAGGACAAATAACGAAATGTATATGTATGTATGTATGTATGTATGTATGTAGATAGGTAGGTAGGTAAATATATATACGTGTATAAAATGGAGACGAATACCATTTTCCATGTGATTGGTTTGAAAAGTTTTTAAAACATTAAAATATTTTTCTTAACATGAAACCAAGGATACCATAATACACACAAGTAAAGAAATTTCATACGTCAATGCGGTGTTGAGCTCTCATTCTCGTCATTCGACATTTACGTGTGTGTGTGTGTGTGTGTGTGTGTGTGTGTGTGTGTGTGTGTGTGTGTGTGTGTGTGTGTGTGTGTGTGTGTGTGTGTGTGTGCGTGTGTGTGCATATATATAATATAGAGTGGGGAGAGAAAAAGGCAGACAGATGGATAGAAAGATAGATAGATAGATAGATAGATAGATAGATAGATAGATAGATAGATAGATAGATAGATTGATTGGCTGATAGACAGAGAGGCAGATAGATTGATTGACTGATAGACAGAGAGGCAGATAGATAGATAGATAGATAGATAGATAGATAGATAGATAGTTGATAAGTGTAGAGATATAGCTACGGATTATGTGTGCACGAGTGAGATACGTGAGATAATGATCAGCTGTTCTGATGAAGCACTAGAAATTTGGTCGATGGTGAGTAGAAGAGACAAGAATTCATTATATCATAGATTGACGGTATTCCTGGCTGCTGACGGAACAAAAACCGAGGTATATTGTTTTTTAGCAAACCACATGTAAAAAAATATGTGTGTGAGTGAATGTACACATAACCTAGTTATATCCGTGAGTTTAAAGAGGAATGGGACACATTGTAGAAGGCATAATGGTAATAGTATTAATTTATAATGAAAGGATCTTTCTAAAATGTTTGTAACAGATTGAACTCCATTAAATGAACCCTACAACTTGATAATAGTGAAAAAATCGAGCAACATATTTGTGTACCACCCAGCTAGATGTTCAGCAGATCGGGGCTGGAGTAGAAGGTCCTGGCATTTCCAAGAGATCGAATCGAACCGGAACAACAGGATTCAGAAGTGAACTTCTTAAACACACGAGCCTAGCCTGCTCCTACTATAATATGATACCTTCAAATTCCAACATGGTCGACTTTAATTTTGTGGCATTCTGTTGTTGAAATAAATAGGGAATAGCCATGCATCGTGGACCTTTTGCTGATGGTATATATTTCTCTATCTATCTAGGGCGAGTCAAATTCCCGAGATCCATGAACAAGTTCTCTCCAGTGGTCCTTGACCCTCATCATCGCCGCCACGTCCTACGTCTCCCACTGACCAGTGTCTGTCCTTAGGACATCAACATATGTCATCTTCCGTCTCCCTCTTCTAGTGTGTCCATGTAGGGGTTCCCACAGGAGCACTGAGTGCAATATCAATTCTGAATGACGGTGAGCATGTCCAGCTAACCTCAGTCTCCTGTGTGTTGTTTTCGAGATAACTATTGGGAGGCTCACGAATAGCTCTCAGTCCTTCATCCTCAGTGTATAATGATTAATGTTCAGAGTCATTCTGAGCATTCTCGTGTAGCACCCATCCACCATATGAGTGAGTTTCTTGGTCAGTGTCGAAGCTCAGACTCCACTGCAGCAACGTAGAGACGGATCTTCAAGTCTTTACGAAGGTCCGAATTCCATACAGCTCTCAAACTGTGGCATGCTGCCCAGGCTTTGCCCTTCCTTTCAACTCTATCACCCTCTGTGTTCCCAGTCTTTTCCCCCAGATACAGGAAGTCCTCAACCGACTCTAGTGGCTTCCCGCCTACATTCATAATTTTCTTTGGCTTCTTAATGTTCTCAAAGTACCAGATACTTCTTAAAATACCAGATACTTCGTTTTAATTTCATTCATTTTCAGCTCCAGAGTTATCCGCCTCCTGCATCAACCCCTTTACCTCCCTCATTGTATTTGTTACCAGGACTATGTCGTCAGCAAATTCAGCATCTGGTATATATGGCAAGTTTCAAACATAATTCTTTGCTGTATACAGTTATACTCATTGATACGAGTTCAAATTCCACTCAGTTCGACTTTTATTCGTCTAGATTTTTTTGTCGTTCTTGCTGATGCTTAGCCTTAAGTAAGTCCTAATTGAGAAGACCTATGATGAAGAATATTCCAGCGAATACCATTTCAAGTTTCCTCTTCATAATGGAAACAGAACTATATTATCCAATGTGTCCCTTTGTTTCAGATGGTAGAGAGCGATTTGAAAGAGGTTTAGTTGTTATTTCAAGTAAGATGAGTGACTACATAGTGTTGTTTTCATAAATAGGTAAAACGCATATTAACATTTACTAGAACCAGCAGGATCGACTATTCCCTCCCATAACAGAATATCCCCCCCCCTACTTTGTCTTTCTTTACAAATACATATGTTTGTGAATTTAAGATATTTTAATACCATATAAAGTCTAAAAGTAGAAAGTCGAAGCTTGTGGTGTCCACGTTCTTCAGTCTAAACTTCGCCACTCCTTTCAAATCATGATTCATATGAAACTAATCGTTCATCCGGTCAACATCACGGTTTACCTCATCGGCATCGTCATCATGATTGTCAACAGAACCGTCATCATCATCGTCGTCGCCGTTGTTGCCGTCATGGGTATGATGATGATGTCAATGATATCATTATCATCATCGTCGTCGTCATCATCTTCATCATCATTATCACCACCACCACCACCACCATCATATATATCATGACCACCACCGTCATCATCATCATCATCATCATCGTCGTCCTCATCGTCATCGTCGTCGTCGTCATCATCATAGAGACTACCTCTATTCTATACAAGATTATGTATTGTTTCGCCTTCGTATTGCAAGACAGTCTAGTTCTTTTGTATTCGTGCCTTAAAGCAACGATCAAAGTGATACAGACAATCTACTCCTGTATTAAATGGTTGCTTCCACATTCTTTCTCCTCTTTTATCTCTCTCTCTCTCTCTCTCTCTCTCTCTCTCTCTCTTTCTCGTTTACTCTCTCTATCTCTCCTCTCTTTCTCCACACTTACAGACACACACACATACATACATCCATGCACGCATACACACATACCTACATACATACATATATATTGTGCCTGTTCATTGTTTTGTTTTTTTGTGTTGGTTTCCTTTTTCCCTTTTCCTATTTGTTTTTCCTCATTTCTTCGTCTTTTTTATTTCATCATTCCTCTCATCTTTCTCAACAATTTACCATATTTCTTTTCCTTTGTTTGTCACTCTTACACCTTTTCTCGCTAAATCTCTGTCCTTTACTATTGCTGAAGCAATGTATGTACGGATGTATGCATATATATACATATGTGTATATATGCATACATGTATGTATGTATGTATGTATGTATGCACGTATGTATGTATGTATGTATGTATGTATGTGTGTATGTATGTATATGTGTGTGTGTGAGTGTGTGTTACGCATATGTATATCTATACACAGCACACATGAATACGTAAATGTGTGTGTACGTATGTGTGTCTGTGAGTAAAACCTCTACGGCCCTCACAGTCTCACCAATTTACACTTACTCATTTTTTCCTCCTCCTTACTCCATATCAGTCTCTCTGTAGCTCATAATCTCCACACACTCTCTCCATACCTTACAACCACCTTCCCCAGACAAATGAGGCTTGTCTTCAAATACAGTCTATTTGTCATCAACACAAATACCGACAATGCATTTATGCTTATATTCCAGTCTATTCCATCATCTCGCTTATGATTCATACGTATTACGACAAAAGTGACACCTAGAGTCGACAATAGAGAATATTTCCCTTCTTTTGTTCATTTTATAATTTTTGCGACGTTTTTTCATAATCCAAAGTCTGATGTCTTTCGGTTTGTAAAGTTTCCTATTGTTTGATTTTGTTTTCCTCTTTTGAAAGCTGGACTATATTCTTATTTTATGATGAGAACACATGAAAACTGCCTCCCCAATGCTGATGTGTTATAACTCTATCTATCTATCTATCTATCTATCTATCTATCTATCTATCTATCTATATATATATATATATATATATATATATATATAGTATATTGCCACTTATATATATATATATATATATATATATATATATATATATATGTTTATCTGTCTGTCTATCTATCTATCTATCTATAAATTTTTGTACCTCCCTTTCTATCACAAAAGGAGGCAGACAGAAAGACAGGTTAGATAGTAATTTAGACATATATCTGGATTGAGAAATTGATAACAAAGCACACAAGTAATATGAGCAACAATATGAAGTAAGACGAAGAGATAGAAGTAAATTAATATATGAAGTTAGACAAGTAAAACACGGTGTGGGAAAACATAAAAATATGTAATATAAACAATAACACCTGATTATGTACATTGAGAATATATATGCCAATGAAAAGAATAGCAAACGATATAACGTTTCGGATTATGCACTCCATCAAAGAAGAATACAGAAATATGAGAATTAGAAGAATACAACGCGATGCGGGTTTTATGATCTTTAACTACGTTGCAGACATAGTATATATTCATACATACACACAATCAAACACACACACACACACACACACACACACACACACACACACACACACATGCACGTGCACATGTGTGTGTGTGCGTGCGTGCTTGCATGTGTGTATGTAGAATAATAAATGAAATGAGAAACGAGGAAAGCTTCAAACTATGCAGAAAATCTTAAAGACCTCTATATTTCAAGCGCAAAGGCTTATCTTCAGAAGGGTACAGTCAAAGAAAAGTGTGTCTATGTAGATCCTGCCATTTTGGGAAGCCTAATGAGCAGTGACCCTATTTTAGTTCGGTGCTTGTGCTAGTAACACCAACTCCCCAAATGATGATGTTGTTGGTTACGCACCGCGCCATCAATACTATCATTTGCGTAAAAAATAGTACGGTGAATGGATCAGCTCTAAGCTTGCGTCTGCAGATCGGAGAGCTTCAGTTGGGCGAGCGCTACGACCCAGGTAGTCACGATGATCTGTGGGTTCTTTCATTAACCTTAGAGGAAGATTCTTATGTATTAGAAAGATTACATCCTAGATGTGTTTACATATTTTTTTATGATATATATATTAGCTCTTTTTCCCCTGTTCTCTCTTTCTTCCCCTTCATCTGATTCCTCCGTAATATAAGATCCAAGTAGTAGTAGTAGTAGTAGTAGTAGTAGTAGTTATTGTGAGATAGGTTATTTTTGTGGAGCAGAAGATATTTAGCAGGGATTTTTTATCCTGAATTACATGATGGTAATCTCCTTGTGTGATATTATCAACATGTCAGTACTCCATTGTAGGCATCAGAAATGCATTGTGATATGAGTTTTTCGTTAAAATTATTTAGGTGCAACCAGTGGCGGCTGGTGTATAGGAACTGCAGAACTGCAACGGCCCTATTTCCACTCGATATTATCGATAATAGTCAATATAATGAGTCCTTATTTCTTTAATTCTTTCTTTATCCTTAAGCTTGATGTCAGTAGCCATCCCCTAGGTTATGAAAAACAAGCAAAAATCTTTGTATAGAACTGTGCGCTTCACAATTCCAGCAATGCGGTGTTTGGCCGTTGGACACATGCTCACATGTCTGAGATAAGAAGCTTCACACTAGGGAGAGAGAGCACTGTCGTTCACGCAGTGCCGATGAAAGGTAGAGTTTCTTTTTGACTCCGCGAGTGTTGTGCTTAAAAACGTGTTTATATTCTTGAATGTGAGAAAGTGTAAAATCAGATTATTATCCTGTTGCTGCCAGGATTTAAAAAATAGGGCAGATTTTCCTCCCTTATTTTTTGGTTTAGGGGGATTTTGAAAAACAAGGGGGAATTCGAGGTGCGCTCAGTGAGCAAATTAAACACACTACCCGGCAGTGGCTAAAACGCGAACTGCTCGCGTTTATGTATAAATGATGTGTTAGTGTATACGTTTACATTTATGTGCGTTGACTACAGCATTAGAGCAATTTAGCCTTTATTTCTAACAGTGTAGGCGTTTTGTTTTCTAACACCCTAGACACATTTAGAGATAGGTATAATTCTCCTTTTTGATGAAACATTGCAAACTGCTGTTTATATTAATTTTATGTATACACATTAGCGAATCGCTAAATTATTCATAGATTTCTATGATGACAACATATATACTAATAGAGAAGCGAGTCCGGAAAGAGCCGAAGTTCGAACCAGTCCTTACTGAAGAGACAAACAGAAATTGCCGAAACTGACGTCAGTGTAAGGAATTCTCGATCGGCACTTTCCGGACGATTAAGGTCCCTGCTAGTGTATATGTTTACATTTTTGTGCGTTGACTATAGTATGAAAGCATTTTAGCTCTTACTTCTAGCAACACCCTAGTCACAATTAGAGACAATTACAATTCTCCTTTTATATTAATTACAATTTTCCTTTATATTAATTATATATATATATATATATATATATATATATATATATATATATATATATGATTCGAGTCTTTCAGGTTGTTTTGTACCTGACGCGACATATCCCAGATTCCTTATAGGACGTTAAAAAGATTTTGGCATTAATCTGTCGCTTTGTTACGGCGAGCTTGAACTCCATTAAGAAGGGCTTAAATCTCAGAAACGTTGGCATGCCGGGCGAAATGCTTAGCAGTATTTCGTCTGCCGTTACGTTCTGATTTCAAAATCCACCGAGATAGACTTTGCCTTTTATCCTTTCGGATTTCATTAAATAGGTACCAGTTACGCACTTGTGTCGATGTAATCGACTTAATCCTTTTGTCTGTCCTTGTTTGTTCCCTCTATGTTTAGCCCCCTGTAGGCAATAAATAAATAAATATACACACATGGAGGTCATATGCGGTATCTTTCATAAATATAAATGTGTGTGTGTGTGTGTGTGTGTGTGTGTGTGTGTGTGTGTGTGTGTGGAGGCGCATGGCTTAGTCGTTAGTGTGTCAGCACCATGAGCGTAAGATTGTCGTTTCGATTCCTGAACCGGACGATGCGTTGTGTTCTTGAGCAAAACACTTCATTTCACGTTGCTCCAGTCCACTCAGCTGGCAAAAATGAGTAACGCTGTGATGGACTGGCGTCCCGTCCAGCTGGGGAACACATACGCCATTGAAACCGGGAAACCGGGCTAGGCCTTAAAAGGGCGCGTTTATTTTATGATTTTATATATCATCACACCGTGTAAGAATCTGCTGAACCTCCGGCTCGAACCAGTTTGTTTCACTTCCCATTAGAAACCCGTCAGAGAGCGTTAATTTCGTCGTCTATTTCTCGATGTTTGTAAATAATATTGGTTTCAAATTTTGGTACAAGGCCAGCAAGTTTGGAGGAGCGGTTGAATTGATTACATAGACGCCATTGTTTAACCGGCACTTTTTTATCGTGCCGCAAAAGTATGAAAGGTGGAATTTGAGCCAAATCCTGCAAAGCATTTTGCCCGGCGTGCTACCATTCTGCCAGCTCGTAATTGATATTAACAAGCTATAAGGCGGTGAGCTGGCAGAATCGTTAGCATATCAGGCGAAATATTTAGCAGCATTTCGTCCGTCTTCTTGTTCTGAGTTCAAATTCTACCGAGGTCGACTTTACCTTTCATCCTTTCGAGGGTGATAAATTAAGTACCAGTTGAGCACTGGAGTCGATATAATCGATTTACTCCTTCCCCGAAATTGCTGGCCTCGTACCAAAATTTGAAACCAATTTTAGCAAACTATTATAAACGTAAATAGATGTATATATTGGCATATAGATATCTGTCTCACATAACAGAAAGTCGCAATAAAGAAGGAATGAATTCATAAAGTTTGCTGTACATACATAAGTGCGAGAGCTAATACACACATACACATATACATGCACACACACACACACACACATATATAGAAAGAATATGAGTGGTTTAGTCCACGGATAGGTACGCTGGGTAAGTGCTATAGTTAGCCGACAATTAAGTTCCAAGATCACAGCTAAGGCTGGATCTAGGGATCCGTGTTAGGGTTCCGTTATAGCATGTATATATTATATTAGAGGAAAAATCAAAACCAAAGCAGAACGAGTATCTCAAGCCATATACACCATCTGATAAATAAAAAGGTGCCATACAGGATATCCTGGGTTATAATAGATTCCGGAGTCCAATACCAAGGTCAGCGATCCACTTGTTGACTATTCCTAAAAGAAGCCTTCCAAATATTAAGTAAACAAAATGAAGCTTTTTCTACATGTTGTCATAGGTTCTATCACACCTTTAAATTCTTCCACAGATCTGAGTGCAAACACGCATAACACATCCATCCACGGTCGTTACAATATGTGTGTCTATATATATATATATATATATATATATTTATATATATATATATATATATATATATATATATATATATATATACATATGTGTGTGTGTGTGTGTGTACATGAGTGGTTACATGACTTTCTGAAAAATAGAAGTCAGGCAGTGGTGGCCAATGGAGCCACCTCAAAGAAAACAGGGCACTGTCTTAGGACCACAGCTTTTCATAGTGGCCCTCTCAGATATGCTCTCAGCTGCCTGGATAGCCACCCTTGCTAGCTACGCAGATGATACGAAAGTCTTGGAGGAAATACAAAACCCCAGCGATTTTGCACGCCTGAGGCAGTAGTTGAACTCAATTTACAGATGGGCTGAGGACAATAATATGCAGTTTAATTGTGAAAAATTCCAAGCCCTGCGCTACCAGCGCCCCAAAATATTCGTAAAACTTACATTGGCCCAGGGGGTTTCTAATCCCAGTACCTAAATCAGTGCAGGATTTGGGTATCGAAATGAGTGATGACTCCTCTTTCTAATTGCACTTTATCAAGATGGCAACAAAGTGCAGACTGATGGCTGGCTGGCTGGC
>NC_142930.1:101266960-101271960 GCF_046866305.1 Octopus bimaculoides | reverse complement strand
AGTCACCGACCTCGTCGGACTATACATATTCTTCAGCTCCAAATACATTTCCCTAACATTATTGGAGGCCTCTACAGAGATGACGCCTTGCTAGTCACCAAGAGCGTAACTAAATCCTCTTTAGAACAAACTAGGAAAGATCTACACAATAGCCTCAACCCATCTATTACTTTTAAAAATTCCTGCAAAACCACTAATTTTTTAGACGTAACTTCAAACTTAGAAACATCCGAGTATTTTCCATATCACAAACCTAACCAATACCTTAAGTACTTAAACATTAATTCCAATCACCACAAATCCACCTTTGATAATGTAGTTAATGATATCTCAATTCGTATATCTGACCTCTCATCCACTGAGGAAATATTTGATAACCACGCCCCATTTTACAACCAAGCGCTCGCTGCCAGCGGCTTCTCCCAACAAATAAAATACATCCCTAATATTAGGTTCAAGCAACATACATCTCAAATCATATCACAATGACATACCAACTATCAGAAAACAACAGACCACACATACACTATACTAAAGCCTCGGGAAAACCCAGATTAAGACAACTTAGACCCCATACGCACACATATAATAACACTAGGTCAAAAGCTAAAACAGCTAACAAGAACGGGCCATATTACCCACCTCTAATTTCTAAAAATATAGATAACTCTACCCCTAAGCAACCAAACAAAGCGGTGAACGCTCTATTCTATGGTATACACCCTACTTCTCACTAAACGTTAAGAACTTAGTTAAATCCGTTTTTAATATACCGGACTCCAACTTGCCTCGTCAACATAAATATTACTCTATCTTTAATAGATCTACCTGAAAGCTGTCCACTTCCTCCCTACTAAACTTTGAATCTATCATAATAGCTTCTAATAAACGAAAACTTTCGTTTATCAAAACTTACACTATAACAGCTCTGAATACACGAGCGCCCAAAATATACATAGCTCCAATATCGAACACCATACTTTACATCACAATGGAAACCCTACGAATCTCACTAACACTAACCAGAATACTGCTACCACAACTTCCAACACTATTACAGATAGCATAAATAACAACAACGATAGAAATAGTAATGATAATAGTAATAATAATGTTAATAACATAGGCCAATCTACCCCACATCTCCAACCTCTCCTCTGACAGTATTACCTCCCATTCCTGAGAATAGTCCCCACAATGCACTTCCATGTAACTGCCGTTCTGGGACCATCTGCCCTCTACAAACCCATTGCAGAAGCTCAAATATAATTTATAAATGCATTGCCCTCAACACGCTACACAATTCTACAACCATATATATAGGCAGTATAGCAGTGAGTAAACCACTTGAGGAATTGAGGAATTTATTGTGCAGAGGTTGTAAAGGGACATACTTAAGAGGCCAAATTTAGTCAAATGTCTAACTGTTTCTGATCGTTTAGGAGTGAAACACATGCGCCATCAAAGATGGCTGACGTAAAAGTGGTTGAGACCTCCTGAGTGACAGACTGGAAGTGTCATAGCGTTCGGAGTTGGAGGACGGTTGCAAAGTATTTAGAATGATCGGCCGACTATAAAGGTTACAGTTATAGTCAGATAAAGGTTAGTATAGATTCCTCTTGCCACAGGCAACAGAGTGGTTGTACAATTTACCAGCAGAGGAAAGGAATCAATATGATTCCATTCAGATCGATCTGGGTCTTCGGACAGGTGTCTTCAACTCCAAATGAGTCAGGTTACCTCTATGAAGTATCTCCATCAACTTGGCTACTGAAATGTTTCAAGCATCAGGCAATGTTCGCACAGATAAAACTGTATAATGAAGTGTGTTGCTTTACCTTTGAGATTACTGTGTATATATAAAACTAGTATTATTTTGTTTACAACAACACTTATACATACACACACACACACACACACACACACACACACACACACACACACACACACACACACACACATATATATATATATATATATATATATATATATGTCTATGTGAGTGTGTTTGTACAAATACATATGCGTTTTTCACTCTCCTCCTTCTCTCTCTTTCTCTCATTCTTTATATGTATGTATGTATTTATGTATGTATGCGTACGCGCTCATTCACATGTGTGTGTGAGGGCCAGTGTGTGGATGGTTGCGTTCTCATGTGCGTGTTTTCATACATATATCAAGTTAATTGCAATTTTATATGTGAGTTATGTGAGGAAAAATAATTTCAAACCTTCCCGTATCAACGCTAAATATTCTACCGTTGCCTTGTTCGCAAAATTCTTAGAATCCTACGATGCTCAATACAAACCGAGGGCTGTTTGCCAAGAGCAGTCGAACTAATTAAAGGAATTGGAAAACAAGGTGCAACTGAATACAACTGTTAAATACAGTTGCGCGCAACAAGTAGACAGCACTTAAATTCAATTAGTTCCACTAAATCACCATGAAGTTCACTTTAAATCTAGTTAAAGATTTCAGGTAATTTATATCGTTCATTTAGTCTAAGCACAGTACGAACATTTTTACCCAGTACTCCATATGTTTGAAACTTTCACTTACCCGTTTAAATTCAAGAGAATCAAATCTATACGTTTGTGATAATGATCACCTTATAATTTTTCGTACCCTTTGCCCTGTGTTCAGAAATGGAAAATATTTTGATATTTTCATCTACATAACCTTTCAATTGGTTTCATTAGCAAACGTAACATTCATTATATTCCTATATAATACAGCGGAACCTTTTAAAAGATCGAAACAGTACACATAATGTTTGTTAAATAACTGACTCAGTAAGTAGTTATCTAGTGCTGACTTAAGCTAAACATGGCTGTCTTTAATGACAGTTAAACAATCTAACATATCAAATTAGTTATACAAGAACCAGTTGTCTGGCATCATCACTATTAGTTAAGAGAAAAAAATGGTTCTTTCGTTGAATTCAGTATATGTACTCATTTAAAAACATAAGACTAAGAAGGCGTATCTGTGTCATAAGGCGTATGCTTCCCAACCACACGGTTCGGGGTTCAGTTCCATTGCGTGGCACCTTGGGCAGTTTTCTTCTGCTAGAGCCTCGGGCCGACTAAAACACTGTGAGTGGATTTGCTAGACGCAAACTGAAAGAAGCCGGTCGCATATATATATATGCGTCTGTGTGTGTGTATGTGTGTGTGTATGTATGTATGTATGTATGTATGTGCGCGCGCATGTATGTGTGTATGTGTGTTCGTATGTGTGCGTTTGTTTTTGAGTTTGTCGCCCACTGGCGTTGGGTTACTCACGTCTCCGTAACTTAGCGGATTGGCAGAAGAGACCAACAGAAGAAGTACCAGACTAAACCCTTACAGGTTGTGCCCCAGCATGACCACAGTCTAATGATTGAAACAAGCAAAAGATAAAAGATAATAGCCTTACTACGGATCGAAACGTTGTGTAAATAAAAAAAATAATGCGGCTTTGATTTTTGGTTTCAATGAAAGTACAGTTTTTTTAATTATTTAAATTCTATGTTTATGTAAGCTATAATATATTGCTATTTGACCAGCCGAATGTGCAGTTTGAAGTAATTAATGCCGATATGTGCATATTATTTATACTGTCATGGCATCTTGCTATTGAAAAATCCATTGAGACGACCCTCGATCTTAATGATGAAACTGGTTTACTCTTTTACTTGTTTCAGTCATTTGACTGCGGCCATGCTGGAGCACCGCCTCTTAGTCGAGCAAATCGACCCTAGGACTTATTCTTTGGACGCCTAGTACGTATTCTATCGGTCACTTTTGCCTAACCGCTAAGTTACGGGGACTTAAACACACCACCATCGGTTGTCAAGCGATGTTGAGGGGGACAAACACAGACACACAAACATATACACACACATATATATATATACATATATACGACGGGCTTCTTTCAGTTTTCCGTCTACCAAATCCACTCACAAGGCTTTGGTCGGCCCGAGGCTATAGTAGAAGACACTTGCCCAAGGTGCCACGCAGTGGGAATGAACCCAGAACCATGTGGTTGCTAAGCAAGCTACTTACCACACAGCCACTCCTGCGCCTGAACTTTCTTAGGACTTATCTTTGTCACACACAAGAATTTTCTAATGATCTCATAAATAACTTAATTGTTAAATTCTTTTATTGAAACATATCCAGCAATGAGAAAATATCCCTGTTGAGTATTGTCAACGGATATTGATATTTGAATTCAGTACTGTAAATCAATGAAACAGTTCTTTTGTGGCATTGTGATCAAGAGGTAAGTTCCCAGGAATACGATATTGCAAACTGGATTTCAATATCCTCCTAAAAACATTTCACTTTATTTAATACTCTGATCACTTCTGATAAAAAATACAACACTACCTATTTTATTCCTTCTAACATATTGTGACTTTGTTCCTTGTTCAAAATTACTAAATTAGATGGAGTCCATAGCCCGATAATCTGAAACATTCGAAAGCAAAATATATTAACTATGAGTATACATCTATAGCATAGCATCAGTAACGTAATACGATCCGCTGTCTCCGACCTTTCGATTTTTAGAAAAGCAAGTTCATAACCATGCTGAAGCTACATACCAGAATCTACTAGCGCTTCCTTAAAAAGACACATCCGAATACGTTATCTTTTCATGCGAAGAAATGCTATCTTGATGTCGTCACCAAAATTCTAGCTGAAAACACATTATGCTGCTATGAGTCTAACATCCGGATAGACACACTTGAAAAGCTGAATGAAATAAGTTTGAACTCCGTAGTATGATTCATGCAGTGTACACTGTTAGTGTTAGCAATGTATCTACTCTCTTTTATGTTCTTACTTCTAAATAACAAAAGTTATTTAAAAACACATTCCACTCCAAATATATTTGTAACGAGAATGAAATCTATTGGTTGATTCTAAAACTCTTATCACCAAACTTTCATAGAAATCCATTGTCTTAGTTACAACGTTTATTATAAGAGTTTAACATCAAACAATGAT
>NC_142930.1:101251960-101259460 GCF_046866305.1 Octopus bimaculoides | reverse complement strand
AACCCAGGTTTGAAATTTCCCCCAAGACACCTGACCTGACGAAGGCTGGCGGGTATATCAGACGAAACGTTGTGTTAACAACATACAAGATGAGGACAAATATCTGACAAATCTAAATAATGTAAATAATGTACGTAATTCTTCACCTCTTAAATATAGAACCGTATCAGCGTTGTAAATAGAAACAACTCTGAGTTAATGAAGTGTATATCATAACAATTCAAAGATGAAATGAAAAAACAAAAGAGAGATGATTTTGAAGAATTCATCTGTAAAACACTTAAACGCATGCTATCATATTAGACTTTTCGAAAATAGTAGATGATACAAGTACCAGACTTTAAAAAAGTATTGGGATCGATTTTTTCGACTAAAACTCTTCAAGGAAGTGTCCCAGCATGGTCACAAGCCATTGACTGAAACAAATAAAAGACAAAAAGTATTTTCAAAAGTCTTTTCAAAAGGAGAGGTTTCGAGGAACATCTTGAAGAAAAGATCCGAATACTCGCTCTTCTCCAAGACCAAGGTGAGTCACCTCCGTCTTTGTTTTCTCCGGCAGACACTGGTGTACTCAGAATGAGATATACTGCAAGTAGCCCTGCTCAGTGACCTCAAGTTACTTAGCGTATTTGTGGTTGCATTCCCCGAAATCAGAATAGATGGAACATGTGTAATTATTTCAGAGAGTCTTGAAATCGTGAGATGCAGACAACTCTTCCGGATCCAGTCAGTAACTAGGACATAGAGCGCTTGACATGGAGCGCTGGACATGGAGCACTGGACATGTAGCGCTGTACTAACGAACTAGTAAAGTTGTTAGGAATCTGGTTCCGTCTAGATCACCAGCTGTATTGGAACTGTATCGAAGTTACGAGCAGAATGCTCAACATCGTCCAGAGTGGTGTAGTTATCCTTTGTCTCGTACGTTTTTCAATTGCTTATCTCTTTAACAGAGTTGTTGTCCAGCCTCAAACGAAGGACAACACTAGTGTGCTTACATCTAGAATACTGTCAGGCACTCACTGACCGTTACCGGTTCGACACCGCTGGAACTTCGTTGTTAGCAATCTATTGACAAATCGTGATGGAGAAAAATGACGTTCTCGCAGAAACTTTGAGCGTCGACGAGAATCAGTTGGTAGGGTTGTTCAGAGGAAAGTTCTGATGAGGATCGATGGATAATTTCCGGAAATCGTTGGTCTGTCATTCCTGCCGGCGAGCATTAACGGTTCGAGAGGAACTCTATTGACACAGAAGGGTTTTTCAGCCGAGCCTGTAATTGTATAGTATGAGGAAATCGTTATACACCTATTCGTTCAATATTCGAACATTGCCGATAGTGATCTTTTATCGAATAAATGCCGTAAATGTAGGATGGATCTAGCCAGACGAAGCAGACCGGCTGTTTTAGGATTGAAGACATGTTTTCTCTTCAACAATCCCTTATCAAACTTTTCAGGTTCCACTTGGAAAGGAAGTTATAGATGGAGAAGGAGGATGTCCCTCCCAGTAAAATATTCTAAATTGATGAATATGGCTCGTGTAAATAGGCGGACATCCTTCTGTGCGTTTAGGTCAGATGGATCAAATATGATCAGACACTTGTTTTTTTGAAGCGTTTTTCTACTCTGGGTATTTTCTGCTCTGAGTGTTTTCTGCATTCCGTGTAAAACCATTTCATCTTTTCCTCCAATCGATTCCTAAGAGAAAATCCATTCTTTTCACTTACTCCATACTTTTTGTTATTGTTGCTATTTTTAAAGTGTCTGGTTTTATTCCAGCTTTTCTAAGTTCATACTATGTTGAGATCAACTTTGCCTTCTGTTTCCTCAGGGTTGATAATAAAGTAACTTTCAAGTACTTGGGTCGATAGTATCGACTAATCCCTTCCTCTCAAAACTGCTGAACTCGTGTTATTATTACTTTTAAGACGGCGAGCTTGAAGAATCGCTAGCACGCCGGGCAAAATGCTTGACTGTCTTCATGTTCTAAGTTCAACTTTCACCGACGTCGACTTTGCCTTTCGCCCTTTTGAAATACATGAAATAAGTACCAGTAGATCGACTTTCCATCCCCTCCACTAAAACATTTCAGGCCTTATACCTATGATAGAAAGAATTGTTATTACTATTTGCTACTGACACGTTCATATATGCAAAAACTTTTGCTATGTTTCTCAAATGTCACCGAAGAAATTTATTTTCATTTAAGATATTGTTTATGAAAAGACTGTTGTTGAATATTTTGAAAATTTTACTTCATACATGAGTTAGACAACAGAAGCAGTTTTGAAAATATTTTCCTTTTCTTTTATTAAATAAGTAAAAAAATGCCTTCTTTTATTGGAACCGCCTCCAGAAGAAACAGCATTGAACAACATATAAAAGATACAAAACAAAAACACTTTTTTAAATATAAAGAAGTAATTAATAAACATACAACGAAATGGCAAAAGATAAAAATAATATTTCAAAAAATAAGAAAAGACATAACAGAATTTTGTTTGACAACAACGTTAATACACATGCACATACTGTCAGACGAAAATGTAGCGAACAATAATAAAAAGCAATCGTTTTCGCGAGAAAAAACCCAAATATACTGAAAGCATAACAACGCTATGATCACAAGAAAGGCGTCAACCTGCTACAAACTATCGCAGAGTTATGCAAGAAGGAAGTAACGTGACTGTGTTCTGTCAATGCCTCGAAAGCTTTCCTTGTTCCATCCAAGAGAAATTACCGACATCCATAGCAGTCACATTAAGCGGAAACTTCATTGAAAGAGGGAGGGAATATAGTACCACATGCGACATTTTTGAAACAACCTCGTGACAAAAGTGCAAAGCCAAACTGTCCGAAACATGCCTGCCTATAAATTTCTAAATCCTCCATCCGACGTTGTAGAAAACACTCTGAAATGCACGGATATATATTACTGCATCGGAATAAAATCACCTCGAGTGGATAATGCAACTGAGACCCACATAGAAAAATGCTCTGAGCGCGTGTGGGAACACAGGACACACATCACTCGAAGAAAGATGTTCGGAATGGTTGAAGTGAGATTCGGGACAGAAAACATTGAGAAAGAACTCTTCCTAATCCCTAATTATCGTTATCAGCGACGGGAAAAAGTAAGAATGATGAACGTGCCGCCAAAAATAGCCATCACCTGATTGATAGTGGCCGTCTTGGTTGGTATAGAGGAGGATGCGACAATTCTGAAGGCAAAAAAATATCGAATCAAAAGTGGCTAGAGCGAGTTATGGAACCTACGTCGTGCCTTGTCCTGGCCACCGTCTAATTTCGTTGGAGCGTATACTCTTCAGGCGGTCTATCTGCTGTCAACACCCGCTGCGTGGTGGCCTGGGCATGCCGTGGTTGATGACGCACAGACATGCGTTGAGGCTACGGCATCTCCAGTGCTTCCTTGAGAGTGAACAGGTGTAGTCGCCGTTCGCCAGACGCGTACTTCCCCAGTTAGTTTCCTTAACGGAGCTGCAGTCCTGAATAAAACAGAGACCGATAAAGGACATTGGGAAAGTGGAATGTCTTCAATCACTCACAGCCCTCAGCCAGTCGAACACTGCGATAGGTGGAACGTTCACTTTAGCTTTTTATAAAGGATGAATGCAACGACGCTCTTGGGGAGACCTTGGGCTTCGAAGATCAGCTAGCCGCTCTTTTCCGAAGAACCTTCGGCCCGGAATCGATGGATAATTTCCAAAAATCTCCGGCCTGGCAGTGTTACCGGGGAGCTTTGCTTGTTCCAGATAACCTTTATAAGAACGGAAGACCTGTCAGCCGAGCATGTCCGAGATGTGCACTCGTCCAGTGCCCGAGCAATGCTGACCTGTGAGTTTATGCCGAACACCTGCTGTTGCGTGTAGGACGGATCCGGCTATCAACTGAATCCATCGTGAAGATCGCCTTTCCACCTTTCTTTAAGCCGGAAGGGAAGGCTGTCTTTATATGCTTCTTGGCAATGGCGAAAGAGGTTGTATGGTGGCCGAGACTGAAGGGGCTAATACTTTTTTCTTTGGGCATCTCTAATCAACTTCTTCAAGTTTCACTTGAAAGGGAAAATAGGGAAAGGTGGATGAAAGTGGCGAGTATGGTGCGTGTGAAGGGGTCTGCCCTGAGCAGACCCCTGTAGTTGGAGAAAAGGAAAGAAAGAAAGGCAGCTGCCCTAAAAGTCAGGGTACCCATAGTTTTTATGAGGTTTTTCTATGAGCAGCCCTCGAACATCCCCTTCCTATTAAGGGAAACACAGAGTTGAATCTGTTTCTTTCTTTGTTTACACGCAAAACCTTCACAACACACTCTCACACACACGCACACACAGAGTCTTTGTTTTGTCCTGTACTGTCCGCAAAGGTTTTCTTAAAGTAAACCCTTGGTGGTTAATAAAAAAGAAAGAATTCTTAGTAATTCGTAACGACAGTTTCGTATTTTTGTGTATCGCTTGAACTCTTGTGGCAAATAACGAATAAATCATCATCATCATCATCATCATCATCATCATCATCATCATTATTATTATTATTATTATTATTATTATTATTATTATTATTATTATTAATATTATTATTATTTTTATTATTATTATTATTATTATTATTATTATTATTATTATTATTATTATTATTATTATTATTATTATTATTATTATTGAGTGAGAGAGTAGTGCATGCCATCAAAGTGACACTGGGGTAAAATATACAAAGCCCAATATACCCTTCTTGATTACCCGACTGATAAGGGTACACCAGGCACATGCATCACAATCATATGTGCGTGACATGGTGATCTCATATCAAGATAAACAGCGCATGACCTCGCAGGTGGGGGCCCAGTTAGAAGTTTTTTCAGGTCGAGTAGCCCATCCCGCTCAAAAGGTCCCTGAATAAGGTTTGTTTAAGGATGTTGAGTAAAACACCCATGTTTCAAAAGGTGAATTATTCAAACCCCAAAGAACTCCTCTCAGCACATGGCTATAATGCTCCCCCACTACTTCTGCTCGTGATCAGAGATGCACATATCGTCAGCCACTAAGGGACATGCTCAACTGGTTAAGGTCAGACAACTGACAAGCAAATCTGTGGTATTAAGCAGAGTACTTGCTGTAGACCATCTTTTATATCAAGACAAAACAACGTACATGATAACACTTCCAATCAATTAAGATCAGAAACCATGAGAGCCATGTACTTTCACTACACTACCGATCGCAATCAGTTCTGCGTGCCATGTTATGTGCTGTTTTTTTGTGGGTTTTTTTTTGGTTTTGTTGAGAGTGCTTTACGTCGGATGTGCGGGGTGCTTAGTACTGCTATTTTCTGTATGTTATATATATTCGTAAGTCCTGATGTTTTCGTTGTGTACTTGTCTGTATGCTTTTTATGCATACTTAGCGGCATTTCGTCTGTCTTTACGTTCAGAGTTCAAATTCCACGAGGCCGACTTCGACTTTCATCCCTCCAGGGTCGGTGAAATAAGTACCAGTTAAGTTCTGGAGTTGACGTAATCGCCACTACCCCTCCCCCACTCCGAAATTACTGGTATTATGCCAAAATTTAAAACCATTATTATTATTATTATTATTATTATTATTATTATTATTATTATTATTATTATTATTGTGTAGCGCGTGAGTCAGCAGAATTGTTAGCACGCCGGACAAAATACTTAGCAGCATTTCGTCCGTTTTTACGTTCTGAATTCAAATTCCGCCGATGTCGACTTTGCCTTTCATCCTTTCGGTGTTTATGAAATAAATACCAGTTCGGTAATGGGGTCGATGTAATCGACTAGCCCCCTCCCATCAAATTTCAGGCCTTGTACCTATAGTAGGAAGGTTTATAATTACTGTGTAATACACAATTACTAAATTTAACTCTCTATGGTTTTCTAAACTTTGGAGTAAAACAATATTTTGACAGTCAGTGTCTAATTCTTCTCTCAACTTCTCCCTTGCTCTCTTGCTCTCTCTTTCTCTCACTCTCTCTCTCTCTCTCTCTCTCTCCCTCTCTCTCTCTCTCTCTCTCTCTCTCTCTCTCTCTCTCTCTCTCTCTCTCAGCAGGTTTTAGCTTCTTTGGGTTCATCCTTTCTCCGTTCATTTTTTTTTTACTTGACCGCATGTTGTTTCGTTGCCTTTTTTACATTCATCCCATGTTTGGGTTTTTTATTTCCTTTTGTCTTCTCTGTATCTTAATTAATTAATTTATTCATTTATTTATTTGCTTCTTTCACTCTTTCTTTCCTTCTTCTTCTCTTCACGTAATGCCTTCTATGACACCCAGCGATGTTTCTTTCTTTCATCAAAAGTTTATTGTATATTTTTTATCTAATTAAATATTTATTTGCAATTCAGAAGGGACAGGTTTGCTATCACTGTCACGCAGAGGTCCGGTTATAAAGAAGAAGAAGAAGAAGAAGAAGAAGAAGAAGAAGAAGAAGAAGAAGAAGAAGAAGAAGAAGAAGAAGAAGAAGAAGAAGAAGAAGGAGCAGGGAGAGGAGGAGGAGGAGGAGGAGAAGAAGAAGAAGAAGAAGAAGAAGAAGAAGAAGAAGAAGAAGAAGAAGAAGGTTGTGATAACAGTTGAGGAGAGTAGACGAAGTTGTGAATTAGTTGACTTTTGTAGTGTTTATGGCGCTAGATTAAATTCTCGGTTATACCCCGGATATCATTGATGACCTAACACTGTTCTACATCTGCTTTTAATGTCAATTGGTCATGACGGAGGGGAGTCTCATGTCGCTAAAAATATCACCACACCCATTATTTGTTAAACGGGCATCACAGAAAAAGTTGTAAACCCACCCGGACTTCAGCATAATTACCTTGGATAAAACACAAAAATCAACGCCCTAAAACTCTCTTTGTATATATGTTAACAGAGATGAATATTTTCATTATTATTATTATTATTATTATTATTATTATTATTATCATTATCACCAACATTTTTGTTGTTGGTATCAATTATTTTTATTGCTGTGTTAGTTGAAGTTTTTAGTCGATGTTAACCTCACTTTTGGTGTTTGTTTTTCGTCCTTGAGTTTTTTCGAACTCTTGAGCTGTTGTGGCCAGTAAAAGAAATTATTATTGTTGTTGTTGTTTTCATCATCATCATCATTATTATTATTATTATTATTATTATTATTATTATTATTATTATTATTATTTAGACGGTGAAATGGCAGAAGCGTTCGCATGCCGGACAAAATTGTTAGCGGCATTCCATCCGCCTTTCCGTTCTTTACATTCCACAGAGGTCGACTTTACCGTTCATCCTCCCAAGATCAATAAAATAGGTACCAGCACTGGAGTCGGTGTAATCGACTAAGCCCTTTCCCAAAGATTTTCAGGCCTTGCGCCTACAATAGAAACAATTGTTGTTGTTGTTGTTGTTGTTGTTGATGATAATGTTTCTGTTGTTATGTGTTGAGTTGTACGACATCTTGGAGGTAGCTCCGCGAAAAGCTGAAATTTATCAAG